>NW_006408965.1:308570-310389 GCF_000296735.1 Chrysochloris asiatica
GACTTAGAGTGACCTTATGCACGGCAGAACGAAACACTGGCCTGTCCTGGGCTAACCTCACATTTGTTGCCATGCTTGAGCCCTTTGATGTTGCCAGTTTACCAACCCATCTCGCTGGGGGTTTTCCTCTTTTTTCTCTGACCCTCCACCTTACCAAACATGATATCCCTTTCCAGTGACAGGCCCCTTCTGACAATATGTCCAAAGTATGAGAGACAAAATCTGGCCATCCTGGCCTCCAAGGAGTACTCTAGCTGTGCTTGTTCCAACATAAATCTATTTGTTATTTTGGAAGTCCATGATACTTTCAATATTCTCCTCCAACACTCTAACGCAAATGCATCAATTTTTCTACCATCTTCCTTATTCACTGTTCAACTTTTGCATGCATATGAGCTTACTGAAAATACCATTGCTTGGGTCAAGCGTACCTTAGTCTTTAACCTGACATCCTTTGCTTTTCAATGCTTAAAAAATGTCTTATGCAGCAGATTTGCCTAATGCAATACATTGTTTTATTTCTTGACTGCTGTTTCCATGAGTGTTGATGGTTGATACAAGAAAAATGAAGTCTTTGGCAACTTCAATGTTTTCTCCATTGATAAAAATGTTATTGGTCCAGTGGTGAGGGTTTTTGTTTTCTTTACATTGAGACGCAATCCATTCCAAAAGCTATAATCTTTGATCTTCATCAGTAAGTATTTTAAGTCCTCTTCACTTTCAGAAAGCAAGTGTGTATCAACTGCAAATCAGAAGTTGTTAATGAGCCTTCCTCCAATCCTGATGCCACATTTTTCTTCATATAACTCAGCTTCTCAGATTATTTGCTCAGCATTCAGATTGAACAAATATGGTGAAAGAATACACCCCTGTCACACACGTTCTTAATTTTAAGCCATTCAGTGTTCCCGTGTTCTGTTTAAACAACTGCCTCTTGGTCTATGCACATATTCCTCTTGAGCACGATGAAGTGTTCCGGAATACTCATACTTCACAATGTTGTCCATAGCTTGTCATGATCCACATAATCGAAGGCCTTTGCATAGTAAATAAAGTAAATATCTTTCTGATATTCTTAGCTTTCAGCCATTGGACATCAGCAATGATATTCCTCACTCCTCGTCCTCTTCTGAATCTAGTTTGAATCTCTGGAAGTTCTCTGTAAATGTATGCTTGCAGCTGTTTCTGTATCACTTTTAGTAAAATGTTACTCACATGGGATATCAAGGATATTGTCTGATGATTTCTGCATTCCGTTGGTTTATCCCTCTTTGGAATGGGCATAAATATGGATCTTTTCCAATCAGTTGGCCAGATAGTTGTATTCCAAATATCTGGGAATAGATGAGTGAGTGCCTCCAGTGCCGCTTCACTTTCTTGAAAGATATTGATTTGTATTCCATCTATTCCTGGTGCCTTGTTCTTAGCCAATTCCTTCAATGTACCCTTAGACTTCTTCCTTCAGTATCATTGGCTCTTGATCCCATGCTTCCTTTTTACATGGTTGAACATCAAATATTTCCTTTTGGTACAGTGACTTCTTTTGATGCTTTCTACATCACTCAATAATTTGCCCAGGGTATGTCCTTCAACAACAAAAGTAGAGCCTTGAATTTTTTCTTCAGTTCACCCAGCTTGAGGAATGCTGAGCTTGTTCTTCCCTTTTGATTTTCTAATTCCATATCATTGCACATTTCATTGTAGTATTTGACTTTATTTTCTCTTCTCGAGCTGACCTCTGGAATTTTCTTTTCAGCTCTTGTACCTCCTGATTTCTTCTTCTTGCTTTATCATCCTTACGCTGGAGAGCAAGTTTCAG
>NW_006408965.1:311992-313714 GCF_000296735.1 Chrysochloris asiatica
TGACCCTGCTGGTATTTAAAATACCGATGGCATAGCTTCCAGAATCACAACAACACACAAAGTACCACAGTACGACAAACTGATGGACAAGTGGTGGAAGACTTACATGTAATGACTCAAAAAATGAGACTCTGAAATTGTTAGAACTGTTTCTCTTCTTTCCCAAACACTGAGGTTTATTCTTTTTGTTACCTAAGGTATGTGCTGTCTTTTTGCTCTAATGGGTCATCCCATCTCTATTGGTGGCAGAAAATGGACTGCACCCTCCTAGGAAGAAATCAGTGGCTCTCAAATGGAAGATGAGCAAGACTAGATCCCTGATTGACTGTGAGTGAGTAGATGAGAGAGAGCAAATGGATCAATGGCACCGAAAAGTTAAGGATATAGTAACCAGTGATAAAGGACACCACATATCCATATCCGTTGAGTAATATGTAATACATTCCTTAAATATATAAGAGTCATAAGTTTTATGTTAAAAAGATACTTACATGTTACACAGTTTTCTTTTTCCACTAAGAGCTAAAATGTTTGATATAATCTCTAATTATACCTTGCCATTTATATATGTTCTTCAACAGTTTATCTCCAGCATTTTCTGCAGAAGTTTTAATCTTATTTTTTTCCCCTTCATTATTGAACCACAGTTTACTGGGCTTAAATTTAATAAGAGCTTGATTGGGGTTAAATATTTGCCATAATGGGAATGTCTAATGATTTCATCTTTGTTTCAACTGTATTAAACTTAGGAGACCTATGAGTTTTATCATTATTATTAGCACTTTTAATGTTCATTTTCCACCTATTTTTGAAAAATAATAAGGGCAAAGAGCAAACAGTATTCAAATAATAACATAAAGTCTGCTCTTCCAGACAAAGATGGCATGACTGCCCAAATAGAACTCTTGGCTGTCAGACGGTGCCACCACACATTAGTACAAAATGTTCCTTGATCTGCTGATGTATGAAAATCTGGATTTGGCATACAAAAGGCATTTTGGAGTGTCAATGTATAATGCATGAAAATGTTGGCTGTTCAGGAGCTGCAAATATGAAAGTCAGGGACAGCCTGTACATATATGAACAAAGACAAAAAGACTTATGTAGTAAACTGTGGCCAACAATTATCCTGAAGGTGTTAAGGGAGATTTCTGAGTACAGGTGACTTAAGCATACAGGAACCAGGGATTGGTCCACAGTTGAAATGTACACCATCTTGGAATGTCAACGAACATGACATATTCAAAAATAGTGAGTGCAACACATAGATTGTGGGAAGAAGCCCTACAAAATGTGTTTGGGAACAGAGTCTGAAGAACTATACATGCTATGTCCAAGAGTATAGTGTATTTTGTGGGTCAACACATTTTTTCTGTATTTTTGAAAATGAATTGATAGGCACCATTTTACATTTGTGTGATTTATTATAAAAATGTAAATGCCATGCTTTTATGTAAAAAGGGCAAAACTGAACCTCTATTCCTAAGAAATAATACTTGGCTGGAACAGATTATCTTGTGATATCCCTGGATGGTACAAGTGATTAAACCATACAGTTTTGCTATCCAAAAGATAAAAAAAAATTAAGTCTACTCAGAGGTGTCTTGGAAGAAAGGCTTTGAAATCTACATTTAAAAAATAAGCCATGGAAAACCCTAGGTATTTCTGACACAGGTGGGGCCACCATGAGCTGGAATTGGAGATCTATTAATGTCTGAATTT
>NW_006408965.1:322534-330267 GCF_000296735.1 Chrysochloris asiatica
GACCTTAATACTTAGATGAATATATGATGATATTTTGTTATGCTTTTTGATTGACTCCAGGTAGATGTGATCAGGACATGGGCTTCCCTTTTCACTCTTCTTATTACTCAACTCAAAGTAACTGTCACAGGTATTTCTGCTTACCTGATGTATGGCAGCTAGTATTAGTTCTTGCCTGAATGGAGAGATTTTTATAGGATGTGATTGTAGCTGGACTATATGACCACAATTGCTGTTTCTTCTTGGGTAATGTAGGGAGAGAAGGAGCCCACCTAAAGGTAAAGAAGGGACCAAAAAACAAAACTGTCGCCTATAATTGCAGAAAGAAGAGAAGAGGGAAGAAAAAATTCTGTAGCCAAATATGAGTATTACTTTAATGTCCATCTCTCAGCTTCTTGCCATCAAGGCCACCTGAGAATTTTCAAGATGCCACTGTTGGTTGTTATAACATAACTCAGGCTTTAATTTTTGGCCTGTTTCCTTTTTAGTCTATGCCTCTTCCACACCACAACCCCTGTTCAGACCTTTTTCCTGGTGATAAATAGTTCAGGGCAGGCTGTGGCTGTTTTGTGCTGCTGTTTGGTTTTAAGCAGGACCTTTCCCTTTAAATTCTCAGGAGTTTTGGACACATGCATAGCAGAACTCTCGGGGTGGAGTGGAGGTGTCCACTCATTAAGTCACCTACCTCCTTCTAGTCACCAGAATGGAGGTGTGCAGACAGCAAGAGACCAATAAATAGATACAAAAATAAAGAATGACCACACCTTTATCTCCAAGGATCTGTCAGGCCTCCGTTGTGGCTCTGATCCTTCCCCTTCTCAGTCTCAACCAAGATGGCTGCTCTAGGAGCTGCTGAGCCTCATAGATCCCTGAAAACACTAGATTTCTTGCTTCAGCTACAAATTCCGCTGGCTTTAAGCCTTCAAACTTTCTAATTATTCCTTTATATGTGGTTCAGAGTTCTGGGACCATCCCCTGAACCTGGTTTTTCTAGTATTCTGTGTTACTGCTGATGGATATCCTCAGTGTTCTTCTCCCTGATTTGCCATCAAGCCCTGCCCTGGGATTTTGGTTTCTCAGCAAAGATTTTCAAAGCTTTGGAAACACTATATAGGGTAATTATGAGACAGAACTTATTCTATAGCTTAACAATAACAGAAAATGGTAAGAAGTGGAGGGTCTGGAAAAAAAGAGGAAGGCATTCAATGATAAGGATTGACACAGTGGTAACAATGATGGTCTTAAACATAACACACAGTTGTGAGGATGGTGCAGGACCAGGGAGTGTTTTGTTCTGCTGTGCATAGGGTAACTATATGTCAGAACTGACTTGATGGCGCCTAATAGTAACAGCAATAAAACTGTGATAAAAGAAATTCATGCATGTTAAAGCTGGTACAGCACTGTAGAATAAGCACTAGACTGCTAACCACAAGGTCAGAGGTTTAAGCCCTACAGCAACTTATTGGGAACACTATACAGGGTCTCTGTGGGTCAGCCGTACCTCGATGACACTAAATAGCAATAGCATATCATGTTAAAACTACAAATTTTTGGTATTTGGGTTATGGTATCACACATATGTAAACTTTTGTTGAAGATAAAACAGTTTACTACTGAGATGGTAAAAATCTATGAGGTTATTTAGAAGTTCTAAGTGAATGGAGTCCTGGCATGGTGCTGTGGATTTAAGTTGGTTACTGGACTGTAAAGTTGGTTTGAACTGCAAGGTTGGTGGTTCAAGCTTACCAGATGCTCTTCAAAAACTTTATACAGGGTTGCTATGGGTTGAAACTGAATTGAAAGCACTTAACAACAAGTGAGATGTAAAGCAGATCTGAGTATATCTTCTACATTTTGTATATGATAGAACATTCTGACTTGCATATGCTGTTTTGGTAGATAGTGTAAAGTGAGTTTCAAGTCATATAACCTTATGTCCAAAAAACCCAAAACACTGCTGATTCCTTCAACATTCTCATAATTATTGTTATGTTTGAGTCCACAGTTTGGCAGTCCATTTCACTGGGGATCTTTCTCTGAAAAAGTGACCCTTTACTTCACCAAAGCATGATGTCATTCTCTGGGGACTTGTCCTTCCCGATAATATGTTCAAATATGTAAGGCATAGTCTCATCATCCTTCATTCTAAAGTGTATTCTGGTTGTACTTCTTCCAAGATATATTTGTTTGTCCTCTGGTGCGTGTGCTTGTTGTGTGTCAAAGAGTCATTTCCGACTCATAGCAACTCTAGGGGTGGTTTCTGAGGCTGTAAATATAATTTACTGATAAAAATTGTGAAGATTTTTTTTGTTTCTTTATGTTGTTCTTTTGATATCTAATCTATAATAAGGAGTCCTGGTATGGCTCTGTAGAATAAACACTAGACAGTTAGCCATAAGGTCATCTGTTCAAGCCCATCAGCTGCTCTTTGGAAACTCTATACAGGATTGGTATGAGTTGAACACTACTAGATAGCACTTAGCAACAACAATCTATATGGAAGGTTTTGGTCTTCATTAGTAAATGCTTCAATTCCTCTTCAATTTCAACAGGATTGTGTCATCTGAACATTACAGATTGTTAATGAGTCTTCTGCTAAACCCAATGTTGCATTCTTCTTCAAGTTGGATTATATAAATTGAACAAGTACGATGAAAGAATGCACCCTGACACATATCTTTCTTGATTTTAACCCCAAAGTATCCCATTGTTTTATTTTAACAAATACCTCTAATTTGATGTCAAGTTGTTGTTGTTGTTGTTATGTGCCATGGAGTCGGTTCCTACGCATAGTGACCCTGTACAGGGTTTCCAAGGCTGTAAATCCTTAGGGAAGCAGAATGCCTCATCTTTCTCCCACAGAACAGCTGGTAGTTTCCAACTGCTGACCTTGAGGTTGGCAACCTGAGATGAGCACAATTCAGTGTTCTTGATTGTTATCCACTCATCCCAAAGTTATTAATAATTTGTTAAAATCCACACAGTAGAATCGCTTTGAATAGCCAATAAAACACAGGTAAACATCTCTGTAGTAATACCGGTTGTTGTTGTTGTTGTTATGTGCCATCGAGTCATTTCTGACCCATAGCGACCCTGTATAGGGTTTCCGAAGGTGTAAATCTTTACGGGAGTAGAAAGCCTCATCTTTCTCCCTCGGTGCAGCTGGTAGTTTCGAACCGCTGACCTTAAGGTTCACAGCCTGATTCGTAACCACTACGCTACCAGAGCTCCTAGTAATACCAGTAATACAGGTAAAAAAAAAAAAACAAGAGCCATCTGATGTGAGCAATGACAACCCTTGCTCCATATTCTCTTCTGAATCTGATTTGAATTTCTGGCAGTTCCCTGTGGATATACTGCTGCAATCATTTCTGAATTATCTTCAACAAAATTTTACTTGCCTATGATGTTAATGATATTATTTGATAATTTCTGCATTTAGATAGATGGTCTTTGTTTGGAATGGGCATTAATATGAGTCTCATATTTGGTTAAGTAAGTAGTTGTCTTTTAAGTTTCTTGATATAGATAAGAGAGCATTGTCAATGTTGCATTTGTCTGTTGAAATATTTCAATTAGTATTTCATCAATGCCTTGTTTTTGGTCAATGACTTCAGTGAAGCTTGAAGTTCTTACTTCAATACTGTCGATTCTTGATCATTTGCTATCTCCTCAGATATTTGAATGTTGACCAGTTCTTGCTGGTGTAGTGATTCTCTGTATTCCTTCTATCTCCTTTTGGTATTTTTTGTATCATTCAATATTTTGCCCATAGGATCCTTTAATATTGTAACTTGAGGCTTGCTTTATTTCTTCAGTTCATTAGCTTGAGAAATGCTGAGTATATTCTGCTCTTTTGATTTTCTTATCTTAGGTCTTTGTACATTTCATTATAAAATTTTACTTGGTATTTTTCAACCCACCATTTGAAATCTTTTGTTCAGCTGTTTTACATCCTCATGTCTTCCATTCAGTTTAGTTATTCTACATTGAAGAAATAGTTTCAGAGTCTCTTCTGACATTCATTTTGGTCATTTTCTCTCTCCTGTCTTTTTAATGATATTTTTCATTTTTCGTATATGATGTCCTTAATGTTATTCCACAAAAGCTGTTCTATATTTTCAGATGAGATATACTCAAGGTCATATTTGGTTGTCACAAATTTGTTTTAAAAGTTTTCAGCTTCAACCAGAACAATGAGCAATTGATGGTCTGTACAGAAGTCACCTCCTGACTTTGTTTTGACTTATGATATTTTCTCTTTCCACAGGTGTAGCAATTGGATCCCTGTGTATTCCATTCAGTGAAGTCTATGTGTATATTTGTTGTTGTTAGATGTCATAGAGTTGGTTCTAACTCATAGCAACCCTGTATAGGGTTTACAAGGAGCAGCTAGTGGATTTGAACTATCTACTTTGTGGTTCATGGTCTATGTGTATAGTTAGTGTATATGTTGTTGAAAAAGGTATTTTCAATGAATGAGTTGTTGATCTTGCAACTTCCTGGGTCATTGCTATCACCAAAGGAATCTTTGCCATCTGCTAATTCTTTGTTTCCAACATTCACATACATTTAAATCACCAGAAATGATAAGTGCATCTAGATTGTATATTTTATAAATTTTCAACTGCGGAAGCTGGAAAAAGTCTTTAATTTCTTTATCTTTCTCATAAGGAGTTCTGGTAGCACTATGGGTTAGACACTGGAATGCTAACCAAAAGGTCGTCAGTGCCTTTATGCTCTGTAGAAGAAAGATGAAGCAGTCTGCTATCTTATAGATTTATAGTATCAGAACCCCTGTATAACTCTGTCAAAGTCAGAATCCACTTGATGACAGTGGGTTTGATTTTTCTTTTTTTGCAGGTGTCTGTAAGTGTTCTTTTTGTTGATGAATACATGCTATTTCTCTCCAATTTGTCATTTCTGGAACAGTAGATTATATGATTGTCTTATTTGAAATAGCCAGAACCAGTCCATTTCAGCTCACTAATGCCTAGGATATTGATCTTCAAGTATTCCATTTCATTTTTTGACAATTTCCAATTTTCCTAGATTCATACATTACACATTTTAATTTTTTGTTGTTGTTTTTGCACATTAGCTATTGGTTTGGGGATTTTTATGCTTTTATTGTGAATTAAGTGTTAGTTTACATAGGAGAACATTGGCTTTTCACTCATCCTATCATATTTTGTTTCACTGCAATGATTACAATCTCCTCCATGCATCATCATTTAGCAGTATTTGCTTCTATTCTCTCTGTTTCTTTTTTGATGTACACAACGACACTCAGAAATGTATTATGATTTAAGCAACCAAAGGGTACATTCTGCAAGACTGCTTCCTGGCCACCAACACACAGCCTTTTTATTTCCATGAGTTTAGAGCCCTCAGCTGCTCCCTCTCTCTGTGTCATCATCTCTGCCCCCATGACTGGTGTCACTGCTTCTTTGGTTAGGAGAAGCAGTGACAGGCTCTTCTCCTTTGATGGTCCTAGAGTTCTTTGTTCATGGAATGTAAGATTAACTACTCCCTCCCTTATGATATACAACTTCTACCTTTACAGTTGTGACAGTAGCAATTGGTCATGAAAGCAATTATTCAATATTGAGTCAAAAGAATCATATCCACATCTCCTTTCACCAGACCCATCTAGACAAGATGAAAATTATTAAGTTAGGAATCTACCTTCTCCCACACACTCTGAAACTAAACTTCCCCATGAAAACTTGCAAGCCAATCACTTCATGCCTTTATAGCCCTCATCATTTTAGGTAGCCAGTGTCTGAGATGCTCATCCCAATAAACCAAGTATACTGAGGGAACAGAATTGATATCCTTGATGTGAAGACTCCTTCCCTCTAGGTTGATATTTTGAGCTACTACATATATAAATATGGGTCAATTTCATCAAATTGTAGCAATTTACTCATGCTTCCTTTATCAGATTTCATTGTCTTCCTTTAGTTGAGCTCTGGTCAAGCCATCGAAGCTAGGTCAAATAGGTATTATCTATAAGTGTGGGTGTTCTTGCACATCTCTCCCCACTTCCTATCAGCTGGACACTTCATTCTCAACTTTAGCCCTCCATGGCTAGGCCAATGTTCATAGGCTTAGGAGTTCACAAGTCTACCCAAACTTCAGACCAACCAGTCCTTCCTCATCTAACTCTCTCATCTCAAGGTTGACAGGGGTCTATGGAACATGATCCATATCTTCATTACTGACTTTCCTGCATTTCCACTCAAATATAGACAAACAAGGTCACCAGTGAGCTTACATGCTGGCTTATGTGTTCCATTTTTTTTTAATGTGAATTATGTGATAGTTTACATGGGAGAACATTAGTTTTACATTCATCCTATCATATATCGTTTCATTGCCATGGTTACAATCCCCTCCGTGCACCATCAGCCAACCAAAGGGTATACCCTGCAAGCCTTCCCCTGGTTGTCAGCACAAAGCCCCTCTGCTTCTCTGGGTCTAGAATCCCCAGCCACTCCATTTCTCCATGTCCTCATCTCTGCCTTCATCTCTGGCATCACTGTTTCTCTAGGTAGGGTCCTGCACTCTGCTCTTCTCCCTTGATGGTTCCAGGGACCTCTACCCTGGACTGCAAAGTCAATCACTCCCCTCTTTTTGCTACAAAACATTCAACTTTACATTTCCAACCCTCACAGTCAGACCTGATGGCACACTAATGTGCCACATGAGTGCACATCTCCTTTCATCAGCACACGCAGACAGGTTGGATACTATTCAGTGGAGATTCCACCTTCCTCCGCACCCTCTGGATCTAGACTCACTCTTGAAAGCTTGTAAGGTATTCATTTCTTGCCTTTGTAGCTCCTCCCACCCCTTTTGGGGTAGCCAGTGTCCAAGTTGCCCATCCCTGCCTACCCTGTGTATGGAAGGGGTGGGAATGATCCTTGCTGAAAATATTTGTTCCCTCTTTTGAGCTACTGCGTCCATAGGTGTAGGTCAAGTTCATCAAATTTTATCAGATCTCTCTTTTTTGCCTTTTCTTTGTTCTTCTAGTTGAGTTCTGATTATCCAACCATTGAAGCCAGGTTAAGTGAGTATTTTCTGCAAGTGTGGGTATACTAAGGTATATGCCATCTCTTCTTATCAAATGGATGCTTCACTCTCCACTCTAGTCCTCTTTGGCTATGTCACTGATCTGGGCTCAGGAGTCCCAAGGTCTTGCCATGCTGCTGGCCAACTAGGCCTCTGCCTGGGTTCACAGGAGTCCATTGAATGTGGCTTAGCTCGCACCTTCATTGCTGTAATTCCCTCAATTCCCCTTACTGGTGACCAACATGGTCACCAGTCAGAGTGCATGTCAGCTAGTGTATTCCCACCGAGTCTCAGTCTTGGAAGGGGTTTTGCACTGAGGGAACCAGACCACTTGCCTTAATGTCTCCTGGGCAAGAAACTTGCTTGTTCTTGTAGTAGTTAGTCGGAATGCCATTTTTGTTTTGTACTTATCCTGCCGGTCTTTCTTTTAGGGAGGGGGGCAATATACAGGGAGGGAGAGGGAAGTGGAGAAACGGGGCAGATGGGAGAATAATTGGGCAGGTTCGATAGGGCTAAAAAAAAAAAAAAGACTAAGGGAAAGAACCCATACTACAAGGGCTGGGGGGATTATTTGTTGATTATTGGGAGGTTGGGGGTGGATGAGGGGAGAGAGGGAAAGTTGGAGCACAGGGCAGGGATTAGACACAGGATAG
>NW_006408965.1:330839-331315 GCF_000296735.1 Chrysochloris asiatica
AAACCCCCTTCCAAGACTAAGATCAATGGGAATACACGCTGTGATTGGTGACCACGCTTGATACCGATAAGGGAAAGTGAGGGAAAAACAGCAATGAAGCAGTGTGCTAAGCCCTAAAACATTCAATAGACTTCTGTAAACCCAGGTGAAGACCGGGTGGGCCAGTGGTGTGGCAAGACCTGGGGACTCTTGGGCCCAGAGTCAGTGACATAGCCACGGAGGACTAGAGTGGAGAGTGAAGTGTCCAGCTGAAAAGAAGAGAGGGCATATGCATAAGAATACCAACACTTGCAGATGATACCTACTTGTCCTGTCTTCAATGACTGGATGATCAGAGCTCAACCAGAAGTAAATAGAAGAGGGAAAAGAAAAAAAAAAAAGTATGCTCATACAATTTGATGAACTTGACCCACACCTATGGAAGCAGTAGCTCAAAGGAGGGAGCGGGCCCTTGCAGCAAGAATCATTCCCACCCC
>NW_006408965.1:331981-334144 GCF_000296735.1 Chrysochloris asiatica
TATTTTCTGTTCGTCTAGATGCTCCAGGCTGGTCATCTTTTCCTTTCCAGTGGAAATTTCCTGCCTCAGAAGATTATGGATGCTGTTCAGGATTCCACCTATGGTCTTATACAGTACAGAGGCTCCTCAGGAAGCCTCCTTCACTGGGCATGCTGTAGCCCCATTTTAGGTATTCCAGTCAGTTACAGCCAGAAGATGGACTTACAGGCTTTCTATGTTGATATATCTGGCTACTCCTTTCTCTTCCCCTCAAGTGTCTATTTTATAATGGTATGAAACGGAAACCAAGATTCAAAAGATAGCAAAGCATCTTAACATTATTTCCCCCTTTTACCCATTTAAACCATGTTTCAATCCCTGTATCCCTGAGTCTTGCTGTTCCAAGGTTGTGCATATATCATTCTTTACCTCTGTCCCACTTAGCCCATGCAAGCCTGCCTAATTGTTTTCCCATCCACCTTGTTCTTCCACTCCCCTCTCCTTTCTTGTGTATTGCCACCCTCCCCAGCACCCAAACTATTTTGTGCCTATTCTCTACCCTGTGCTTCACCCTCCTGTCCCTCCTCTCACCCCGCTCCCCCATACTGGTAACCTGTGAACCCCTCCCCCCCTTTAGTATGGGTTCTTTTTCATAGTCTTTTACAATAGTGGTCCTATGCAGTACTTCTCCTTTTTTGACTGACTAATTTCATTCAACATAATGTCAAGGTTCATCTATGTTATGTGATAGCTTGCAGCTTCCTTACTGTTCTTCAAGATAGCATACTATTCCATTGTGTGTATGTACCACAGTTTGTTTATCCGTTCTTCCATTCATGGGCATTTATGCTGTCTCCAACTTTTTGCTATAGTAAATAGTGCTACTATGAACATTGTCGTGCATATTTCTACTCTTGCTAAGGCTCGTTTTTCTTGTGGGTAAATACCAAGTAGAGGAATTTCTGGATCATAAGGTATTTCTATTTCCATCCTTCTGAGGAAGTGCCATATTGCATTCCAGAAAGGTTGGGCCATTTTGCAATCCCACCAGTGATACAGGGGTGTACCAGTGTCTCCACATCCTCTACAGCATTTACTGTCCTCTATCCTCTACTTTTTCAAAGTTTGCTATTATTTCTGGTGTGAGATGATATCTCACTGTTGTTTTGATTTGCATCTCTCTAATGACTAGTGATAGTGAACATTTCTTCATATGTTTGTTGGCTGCCTGGATCTCCTCCTTGGTGATGTGTCTGTTCATGTCCTGTGCCCATTTATCAATTCTTTGTGGGCTATTTGTCTTTTTCTTGTAGAGGTGTTGTAGTTTCCTATATATTTTAGAAATGAGTCCCTTATCTATATTTTTTCCCATTCTGTGGGTTCCCTTTGTACTCTTCTGGTGAAGTCTATTGCCCTAATACTAATATTAATTTTTAGTATGTTCCAATAATCTATTTTGTCTACTTTTTTGTGTGTAGTTTTCAAAATGTTTGGTAGGCTGCGTATTCCCTGAATTAGTGCCCTCACATTTGTCCCTAATTTTTCATTGATGGCCTTCATAAATCTGGGATTCACATTTAGGTCTTTAATCAATGCTGGGTTGGTTTTTGTATAGGGCATGAGGAAAAGGTCTTGTTTCAATCTTTTGAATATCACATTCCAGTTCTGCCAGCAACATCTGTTAAAGAAACTCTCCCATCCCCATGTGATATATTTAGGTACTTTGTCAAAAATCAGTTGCCTGTATGTGGATGGGTTACTTTCTGGATTCTCAATTCTGTTCCATTGATCAATGTATCTTTCATTGTACCATTACCAAGCTGTTTTGACCACTGTAGCCGTGTAATAAATTTTGTAGTTGGGGAGTGAGAAGTTTCCAACCTTATTCTTCTTCTTAAGCAGTGATTTGCTTATCCTGGGTCTTTTTCCTTTCCATATAAAGTTTGTAATTGTTTTTTTCCATCTCTTTGAAGAATGTCTTTGGAATCTAGATTGGGTTTGCATTATATGTGTAAATTACTTTGGGCAGTATTAACAATTTCACAATGTTAAGTCTTCCTATCCAGGAACATGTACATTCTTCCATTTTTGTAGGTCTCTTTTGGTTTCTTGTAGTAGTGTTTTGTAGTTTTCTTTGTATAAGTCCTTTGTTTCTCTGGTTACATTTATTCCTAGATATTTCAT
>NW_006408965.1:339143-340989 GCF_000296735.1 Chrysochloris asiatica
TCAAGTGTGGCAGCGGTAGTGAGGTTGGCCCAGGATCGGACATTGTTTCGTTCTGCTGTGCATGGGGTCGCTATGAGTCGGTTCTGACTCGATTGCACCTGACAACAACAACAGTGTTGTCCTTCCCTTGTTGTGGTATTAGGGTTATGCTTGCTTCATAAAATGTATTAGGATGTTTTCCATCCTGCTCTATATTCTGGAATAATTTGAATAGAATTGCTGACAGCTCTTCCCTGAATATTTGGTAGATTTCACGAGAGAATCCATGTAGGCTAGACTTTTTTCGTTGGGAGATTTTGATGACCTCATCAATTTCTTCTTTTGTTATAGGTATGTTCAGGTTTTCTACTCTGTGGAACTTAGGTAGTTCGTATTCTCCTAGAAATGTATTCATCTCTTCTAAGTTTTCAATTTTGTTGGAGTACAATTTTTCATAGCATTCTGTTATTATCCTTTAGATTTCCTTTGATTCCTTTGTGACATCACCCATGTGGTTTCTAATGCATTTTATTTGTGTGTTGTCTCTCTTTTCTTTTGTTAGGTTTTCCAATGGTCTGTCAATTTTGTTAATCCTTTCAAAGAACCAGCTTCTTGTCCTGTTGATTCTTTCTATAGTGTTTCTGTTTTCTATCTCATTTTTTTTCTGCTCTAATCTTTATTATTTCTTTTGTTTTGGTGATTGTATGTTCCCTCTTTTGGCCTTTTTCTAATTGTTGTAGATGCTATGTTAATGTGTTAATTTTGGTTCTTTCTTCTTTTTGGTTGTGTACATTAATCACAATAAATCATCTTCTGAGCACCGCTTTGACCGTGTGCCAAAGATTTTGGTATGTTGTGTTTTGGTCACATTTGTTTCTAGGAACTTTGTGAATTTATGTTTTATTTCTTCTACTATGCAATTGCTTTTCAGCAGTGTTTTATTCAGTTTTCATGTATTTGACTTTGTTTCCTTGGTGTTTTATTGTTGATTTCTAATTTGATAGCATCATGGTCTGAGAAGACGCTTTGTACTATTTTGATATTTGTAAATTTATGGAGGTTTGCTTTGTGGCCTAACAAGTGTTCTAGTATGGTGAATATTCCATGTGCATTGGAAAACAATGTGTATTGTGCTGTTGTTGGGTTGAATGCTCTGTACACATCTATAAAGTCCAGGTGGTTGATTGTGTTGTTTAGTTCTTCTGTGTCTTTGTCAAGTTTCTTTCTGGTTTTTCTATCCATTTTTGAAAGCGTTGTGTTAAAATTACCCACTATTGCTGTGGACTCATCTATTTCTTCAAATCTATTGTTGTTGTTGTTGTTAAGTGCCGTGTAGTTGGTGCCAACTCATAGCGACCCTGTACATGGTTTCCAAGGCTGTAAATCTTTACTGGAGCAGAACACCTCATCTTTCTCCCACGGAACCGCTGGTAGTTTTGAACTGCTGACCTGCGGTTCACAGCCCGATTCGTAACCACTACGTTACCAGAGCTGCTTTTCAAATCTATTAGTGTTTGCTTTATATTTTGGAACTCATTCACTGGGAGCATAGATATTTATTATGGTTATATCATCTTGTTCAATTATCCCTTTAATTATGAGATAATGCCCATTTTTATCTATTATGCTGGTTTTTGCCTTAAAGTTTATTTTATCAGAGATTGGTAATGCCACTCCTATTCATTTTTTATTACAATTAGCATGGTATATTTTTTTCCCTTCCTTTGACTTTTAATCTGTTATTGTCTCTGTGTTTGAGATGTGTCTCTTGCAGGCAGCATATTGAAGGATCTTGTTTTCTTATCCATTCTGCCACCCTTGTGCACTTAACTGGTGTATTTAATCTGTTTACTTTCAGTGTAATTAT
>NW_006408965.1:341089-353422 GCF_000296735.1 Chrysochloris asiatica
TATATATTTTTTTTTTTTTATTAAATGTTTTTATTTTGGATTGAGTGAAAGTTTACAGGGCACATCATCAGCTTCACATTCAACCTATATTTGTTTATTTTATGGTGTTACTGCTTTATTTGTTCTGTGTGTCATCCTTTGCTGAGTTCATGCTGTTTATGTTCTTTCTTATGAATTTCCTCTTATTTTTAATGTTTCCATGTTCTTCTTGGAGTTTCATTTTCTTGGTATATTTTGAAGTGCTAATTTTCTTTGAGATTACCTTATATTCCATTAACTTTTCCCTCCATTTAGTGTAGTCTATTTTATCCTGTAATCTACCTGACCTTCTCACCATCTGGGTCTTTGTTCCTACGTGTTTACCTTCTTTCACATTGTAATTGTTTTGGTCATAGACTGACCTCCCAGATCCTCTGAGTTTGTTCTTATATTTTTGTTCTGTTCTCGACTCTTCCACCTGTCGATTTAGTTCAGGTTGGTGCTGCCACATATGTCAATCTCTGGTTGTTGTCTGTTCTTGTTGATTCTCAGTCCATAGAACTCCCTTTAGGATATTTTGCAGCACAAGGTTGGCTTTGGCAAAATCCCTTAGCTTCTGTTCATCCTGGAATGTTTTTATTACACTCTCTTATTTGATTGATAGCTTAGCTGGATAAAGGATTCTTTTGTTGGCAGGTTTTTTTCTTTCATTGTTTTATATATGTCTCCCCATTGCCTCCTTGCCTGCATAGCATGGTTTCTGCTGAAAGATCCGAGCTTAATCTGATTTGCTTGCCATTGTATGTATGTACTTCTCTTTTCACTAGCTGCTATCAGGATTGTCTCCTTATCTTTGATTTTGGAAAGCTTAATTATGTTATGTCTTATTGATTTTCTTTTAGGGTATATCCTTCCTGGGGTTCATTGAGCTTTTTGAATGCTTATATTTTCACTTTTCAGGATGTTACAGAAATTTTCTTCCAGAAGCTCCTCAACTATCTCTTCTGTGAACTTGTGTGATTCTTGCTGTTCCAGCATGACAATGTTACTTAAATTATTTATTATCATGTTGTCCAACATGAATTTTAGACATTCTTAAGATATTTTTACACTTTTTTCTGCTTGCTCCTCTATCTTAGTGGTATTGAGAGATTTGTCCTCCAGTTCACTAGTTCTGCCTTCCATCTCTTCAATTCTACTCCCTTGTCTATTCAGTGTATTGTCTATTTCTGATATTCTGTTATTAATTATTTGAAACTCTTTCTGTAGGTTTTGAATTGTTTCCAATGCTGTATCTATCTTATTTGATTGTTCTTGTAGTGCTTTCCTGACTTATCCCTTATTTTTCTCAACACCACTCTAAAGTGTTTTGAAACATTTTACAATCATTTTTCTGAATTCCTTCTCAGGCATTTCCAAGGCCTGCCCACCTTCCAGAATGGAGTCCAGGTCTACCTCTAGGTCATTTGTCTCAGACATTTTATCTTTTGTCTGAATGTGTGCTGATATGGTCATCTGTTTTTGCTTTTTGGACTTAATTTTTAGCTGTGGCCTTAATACTTAATTAAGTATGTGTTTTGGCATTTCTTATTCTTTCTAATTGCCTCCAGGTCGATGTAATAAGGAGGTGGGCTTCCCTTTTCACTTTTCTTATTTATTAACTCAGACTAACTTTTACAGGTGTTGTCTGCCTCCCTGTTGTATGGCAGTTGGTATTCTTTCTTGCCTGGATTGTGGGGCTTTATAGGGTGTGATTGTACCTTAACTATATGACAGCAATTGCTGTCTTTTCTTGGGAGTATAGGGAGAGAAAGAGCCCCCTATAGGTATCATGGGGAACTAAAACAAAACACAACAGAACTATAGAAAACAAAACAAAACAAAAATCAGGTTAGATACTGTAGTCCATAATCACAGAAAAAAGAGAGGAGAGAGAGAAGAGAAAGGGAAAAAAAAATATTCTGTAGCCTAATATGAGTATGACTTTAATGTGCTCTTTCAACTTCTTGCCTTCTAGGCCATCTGATAAATTTCAAGATGCCACTGTTACTTGGTATGCTGTACCTCAGGATTTAGTTTTCGGCCTGTTTTGTTCTTAAACTTTTTCTGTCTCTACTCCCCCTGTCTGGTCTTTTCCCTATTAATAAACAGTTCAAGCTGGCTATGGCTGTTTTGAGTGGCCTGCTTGTAGCATAGTGGTTATGAATCAGGTTTCTAATCCCAAGGCCAGAAGCTCAAATCCACCAGCTGTTTTGCAGGAGAAGGACTAAGGCTTCTGCTCCTACAAAAGTTCACAGCCTCCGAAACCATGTGCAGGGTCATTATGAGTTGGAACCGACTCCAAGTCACCCAACAAGCAAGAAGGCAAGTTTGTCTAAATGCGGAGAGACTCTGTGTACATGTGTGGTGGAAGAATCCTCCAGTGATGTGGGTGGGGGGTGTCCACTAGCTTAGGCACTTCCTCTAGTCACCAGAATGGAGGTGTGCAGACTTCTAGAGACCAGTGAACAGATATCAAAAAACAAAACAAAACAAAAAAAAAAACATCAGAACAAAGCAAAACCAAACAGAGAATATTGTCATCTTTTCTCCGAGGGTCCCAAGGTCATTAATTCCTGGCATGTCTGTTTTTCCCCACTTGGTCTTTCTGTTTGGTCTTGCCCAAGTTGTTGGTTCTGGATCACTGAGCCCACCACATCCTAAAGTACAAGATTTCTTTACTTCCGCTACCAGTTCCACTAGCTATAAGATTTCAAACTTTTAAAATATTCCTTCCTATGTGGTTCGGAGTTTTGGAGGTCTCCCTTGAGCCTGCTTTATTTTGTATTGTGTGGTATTGCTGACAGCAATCACTGCACCTCTACCTTATCTGCCAGCAAGCCCTGCCTCTCTATTCCTTGTGTGTTCCCTTTGAGTTTCAGTCTTGGAGGGGGATTTGTCTTGAAGGGACTTGATTACTTGCTGTGATAAATCCCCAGAAAACAGCTTGCTTGTTCTTGTAATAGCCAAACAGATTGCCATTTTTGTTTTTGAGGGTTTTGTTGTTGTTGTTGTTTTTTAGTTAAGATGTTGAAGAATATCAAGTACCATGGAACACAAAAAGAAACAAATCTGTTGGAAGATGTACAGTTAGAATGCTCATTAGAAGCCAGGAAGATGTAAATATTTCTTCTCATACTTCGGGCATATTATCAGGAGAGACCAGTCCCTGGTGAAGGACATCATGGTTGGCACAGTGGCAATAGTAAAGGGTTCAAGTGTAGCAACTATTGTGATGTTGGCACAGTGTCAGGCAGTTTCATTCTGTTGTCAGTACCAACTAGAAGCACCACAAAATGTTCAGGTATTGGTCTCTCCCTGTCCATAGGAAAGAAGAATGAAGAAAACTAAATACTCATAAAAACAGGAATCATGAGAAGAAAGTAGGATTAGTTAGTGATGCTGTGGGGAGTGCAATTCATGAACTAATATATGTACTACTTGTTAAATGGAAAACTGATATTCGCTGTAAACCATCACACAATTCACAAAAACATTAAAATAAATCCATTGAGGAAGACTATATTTAAAATTTTCATAACCAATTAATAATCCCATTCATATTAAAACAGCCATAATTGAATTTTTTATTTTATGTACAGAGTGTTGACATTGGTTCTGTTGAGTAGATGTGTCTTGGATAACCCATTCCAAGATGATCACTTAGCCCAACTTGATGAATCTTATATCCTTTGTGTACTGATGGAAGCACTGGAGGCACATGTTGAGGCCATATTTCTGAATGAGACCATGCCAGTTGAGCACATGCAAGAGCAGGAACACTGGCCAGATTATTGAGGGTGGTTTAGTACAGTTGCTGGTGACCCATCTTGCTTTGAACAACACACCAAGGCAAAAGGTTGATTTAGTTTTTTCTTGCTGTTTTTTTCTTTAGGGAAGTATCGTCTTTTCTTGGTTGGTCTGCATGTCCTTTCAAGTGGGAATGCCCCACCTCAGAAGGTTCTAGATGGGGCTCAGGATTCCACTTGACAGCACTTTGAAACAACAATATATACGAATATATGTTTAGTTGAGGGTAAGTAAAATTATGTTTTTGTTGCTGTTGTTAAATGCCATTGAGTCGATTCTGACCCACAGCACCCTGTATAGGGTTTCCAAGGAGCAGCTAGTGAGCTTGAACCATCAACCTTGCAGTCCAAATGACTTTGCAGACTGACAAATTAGCCCACAGAACCACACCAGGACTCCAAGTAAAATCATAGACACCTTTATTTAAAAATATCAAAATGTGAAGCTATCAATGCTCAGTGTATCCTCTTTTCAGGTCTATGCTCTTATGAATGACAAGTTTCCAGCTCTCTGACCCTTCCTCAAAGAATTCTGTGGTTTTTGATTTATACTATGTCAAAATGGCAGTTTTAATATCCTCAAGGGACTCAAGTTATGTTCCTTGTCAATGTTTGAGATTTTTTAAGAATAAAAAGAGTCAGAAGAAGAAAAATCAGAACTGCAGGGTAGACAGAGTAAGGTTTTCTAATGAAATTGTCATAGGGCAGCCCTTGCTGTCTTCAAAGCATGAGCAGGCACACTGTTATAATGGAGAAAAATTTTCTCAGTGAAACTTTCATGCCCTTTTCTTACCAATGTAGTTTTCAGTTTCTGAAAACTTCTTCCTAATAAACCCCCATTATTTTCCTGTGTCCTTTAAGATCATCTATCAAGATTATCTCTTTGGAATCTCACAAAAAGTCACCTTCACACTTGACATGATATGGCATGATAACTGTGGTCAAGTTAACTCTAACTCATGGCAAACTTGTGAACAACAAAATTAAATGCTACCTAGTTCTGTGTAATCCTCATGTTTTCTGGCATGTATGGGTTCATTTTTGTGGCTATTATGCCATGCCATCTTATCCAGGGTCTTCCTTGCTCTTGTTGGTTCTCTACTTCACCATGATATCCTCCTCTAGTGACTCATCTTTCCTGGTAGTGTGTACAAAGAAAGTTAGTTAGACAATATCTATTGTGATCCATAAGGTTTTCATTTGTTAATTTTCAGAACAGATCACCAAACTTTTCCTCCTAGTCTTTTAATGTGGAAGCTTCAGTAAAATATTTTAAATCGTGAGTGACCTATTGGTATTTGAAATACTGGTGGTATAACTGGTGGTATAACTTCCAGCATCACAGCATCACAGTAAAACAAAATTTCAAGTTGATGGACTTATGGTTTCAGAAGATAATTAGACGTTTTAACTATTTGTAAGATTTTTCTTGTTGTCTTTGGTGTTGCAAAGTCTCACTGTGCTGATTCCTGGTGGGGTGGGAATTTCTTTTTATTTATACGACGGGAATTTGGGGGGCTTTTGGAATTTGTGGGATGCTGCCTTCATCATTGTTGTGGTTGTTAGTGGCAGTCAAGTCCATTTAGAACCATGCAAATCTATGTACAACATAATGAAACACTGCTCTGTTTTATGCTATCTTCATGATTGTTGACCTATTTGTATCCATTGCTGTGGTCACTGTGTTGTGTCTACCAAACTTGAGAACTCATCTTTCAGCATTATATTAGACAATATTCTGCTGTGATCCATACGGTTTTCATTTGCTAATTCTTGGAATTAGATTGGCAAGCTTTTTTCCCTAGGATAATCCTTAAGAATGATCTTCTAATAAGATATTGCCTTTTTTTTTTTTGTTTTCCCCTTCTGTTATATATCCTCAATTCCTAGCCTGAACTATTTAGAGTAGGCTGCAAACATATATTAAGTCTGGCTTTTGTTTATGAATGTTTTTAATATTTTTATCATGAAGACTATGCCTTTGGAAGTCACAACTTTTAAGGGGTTTTCTTTTCAATACCTTATTATGGGTAAAACACACGTATTAGTTGGGAGAAAGAGGATATTTTCTTCACTTATAAAGACTTGCAGGCTTCAGAAATACGCTACAGGATTGTTATGTGTCTGAACTGTCTCTATGGTACAGCAACACCTGCATATACATTAGTTTATAAATTCACTTTTCATGCATCCTTAATCTATTATTAAATGCATCTACTGAATTTTTAACTTATAATTTTGTTTCTGTAAGTTCTCATTCATTATTTTAAAAATCTGCTTGGTCATTTTCCTTAATACTCTATCTTTATATTCATATATTAAGACTTTCTATTATTTCTTCAGGAATCCTGGTGTGATGCTGTGAGTTAATGAACTGGACTACAAAGTCATTTGAACTGCAGGTCGGCAGTTCAAGCTCACCAGCTACTCCTTGGAAACCCCATACAGCGTCACTATGGGTTGGAACTAACTCCAAGACACTTAACAACAATAATTATTTCTTTAAATGTACATCATGCATTTATTTAATACTTTTATTGATAAATCCATTCCTATTTTTTTTTGTTGTTGTTTGTTTACTTTCTTGGTCTCTTTTTTATGGGGTTTCCAATTTTGACTATATACTTACGGTTCTTAGAATCTTTTCTATGGGAAATACTTCAGTATAGGGTGAGAAAATTTTCATTTGCTGCTAGTTGGCAATTTTTGCGACGAATTTAATTCCAATTCTTGACTTGATTTTTTGGAGTAGGACTGTAGGATAAGCATTGGACAGCAAGGGTGGTTTAAATTAAAGGGTTGGCAGTTCAAATCCACCAGCCACTCCTTGGAAACCCTATGTATGGTTGTTATGAGTCAGAATCGACTTGAAGGCACTTGTTGTTGTTGTTGTTGTTAAGTGCCATCAAGTCGGGTCCGACCCATAGCGACCCTGTACAGGGTTTCCGAGGGTGTAAATCTTTACGGGAGTAGAAAGCCTCATCTTTCTCCCGCGGAGCGGCTGGTAGTTTCGAACCGCTGACCCTAAGGTTCGCAGCCCGATTCGTAACCACTACGCTACCAGAGCTCAACAACAAAAACATGCATGAGTTTAGGCTGCATCATATATGTAGGCTAGCTTTTTTTTTTTTTTTTTTTAATGAATTCTTAGGGGATTATTTTTAACTTCAATTTTACTATTTTACTATGGTGGCTGAACGTTGAGGTAACAACCTTTTAAGAATTTTCTCTTAGACTCCTAATCTTGGGCAGGTCTTCCTGTTTATTGTTCTTTGAATCCTACATATCCATGTAAAATAAATTTCCAGTTTATTTTAATTATCAGATTATCAGCATACAATCCTGCTTCAATGATTATCTTAGCACTCCATATCCCACTTTCATTTAGACTTTGTCTGATTATTCCTTAATTCTTACAAATTAATCAAGGAATTTAAGAAACTAGCATTTATAGATGCTTTTCAGTGGGAGGGTTGTTGTATCATCTTGCCAGAAATGGGAGGAGTATCATTATTTACTTTTTAACTCAAAAATATTGACGTAAATAGAGTTCAGAGGAGAAATAAAAGAGTTATAATTGTTCTTAGTTTATAGTGGGAGTGTCCTCAGACACGGGCAATCCAGAAAGGAGAGTTACTTCTGGCTATAAAGCAGGAGTGGGCAACTTTTTCTGCCGGAATTTATAACATAATTCCTGGGCCATACAAAATCATTAACTTAAAATTTAGTCTGCTATATTCGGTCAAACATTTAATTAAATCACCCTAATGTGATGGCTGGAGTTTTGGTGTGCAGTTGATTAATATGCCAGACTGCAAAGCTGTTTGATCTGTATGGTTGGCGGTTCAAGCTCACCAGTTGCTCCTCAGAAACCCTATACAGGGTCACTATGGGTTGGAACCGATTTGATGGCACTTAACAACAACAACAATGTGATGGTGAGAATTGAGGTTGCCTTGGCAGTGCCAGACCAAATTATTTCTGAGGTCTTATCTCTGGTAGCGTAGTGGTTACGAATCGGGCTGCGAACCGGAAGGTCAGCAGTTCGAAACTACCAGCTGCTCCGCGGGAGAAAGATGAGGCGATCTGCTCCCGTAAAGATTTACAGCCTCGGAAACCCTATTCAGGGTCGCTATGGGTCGAAACCGACTCGACGGCACTTAACAACAACAACAACATGTTGCCCCTGGGCCAGATCTTCCCCACCCCTTCTGTAGAGTAACATGAGATAAAGACCAAATAGATCTGGTCCTAAGTAAAAAGTTAGCTTCAGTGATGGCATGAGGGAGTTCCCTTATGAAATGTTTAAAATAGGAAGAAAAAACCCCAGAATGTGATTCCCAAATAAGACTGCCAGATAAAATATAAAATGCCTAGTCAAATATGAATTTCAGATAAATATGAGTAATTATTTAGAACACATTAAAAAATCTTTTTTTCTTTTATCACATCGTCTTTCACACCAAATCTTGAGTGTGGTATTGGATATGATGGAGTATAAGTTTTACGAATACTTCAGTTATGACTGATTGAATGGCATGGAGAAGAATTAAAATTTTATGTGCTATGTGAATCTTGTGGTGTATCGTTTCCAACTACAGATCTTCATTCAGTCATCTGTGGTAGGTGAGGCATGGCAGTCTGCATGTTTTACATGAATTGTTTCTGCTTTAAATGTAAATATGGAGACTTCCTTTTACAAAAGGGATGTTTCAAACAACAATCTCTCATTAACATTCAAGAAATGTCTGCTGCTCCCTCTGGGGATTACAAAGCAGACATACTTTTCTCAGCATTTGAACTTTATTGATAAACATGTATGCCAATATCACTGAGAAGATGTGGTTATGTTTTCAGTGTTCTCAATTATTGTAGCTAACCAGTCTAAACATATTTCTAAGATACCACATGGGCATTTAAAATGCTAAAGTATTGGAACTAGCTACTGTCCTCTATACAGGTCTCTGTGAGTCAGAACCGGCTCGATGGCACTCAACAACATCAGCTGTCCCACTTTGTTTGGATACAAATACTTTAAGATAATTCTCAGATAACCAAATAAATATTGGTTTGCCACACATGATATTTCCTGGTACAAATCAATAAAAGCCCCAAGTAGAGGAGTTATTTTGAATAAAAATATCTCAAGTAGATCAGAGTTTATTCCTTTATTTCCCTTTATATTTTGAGGAATATTCTAGGTTAGAAGCAGTATAGAATAATTACCATATATATCTAACTCTTCTTCTCTCCTCACCTTTGGTCTATTACTGGCTACATTTACAAAGAGGGATTGGAATGCTTAGTGTAAATGCATTATCTTTCCGGGGTTAGGTTTTCCAGCACTTTGTTGGAGGTTAGAAACACTTTCTTTGTCCTATCAAAAGCCTGTTCTCAGCTTTTCCATAAGGAAAGTATATCATTTAAATTGAGAAGTTTAGAATGTTTAGAACAGTACCATACTCTTAGAACATTTCTACTGAATATAAGCTGCTTACCACCTTATCATTCTAGCTACTTATTGGTCATTGTTTGCCATTATTCTGCAGTGTTTTTTTGGTTTTTTTTTCCATTCATTTCTGCCCACCCCAAAATTGCCATGAAAATAAATACAAATCATGATATATATAAAAAAAGCAAAAAAGGAAGAAAAAACTTACTCTTTTTTCCTAATTCATCAGATGCCATTTCTTTAACATGTGACTGGTTACAGCTCATTAATGGCTTCTGTGGTATAACTGTATAATTAATATTTATATATTAGCTACAGTATCTGTTCTTATGGGAAAAAAATTGTATACTATAAAATTGAATGTTTTAAAGCATTCAAGTAAACCAAAAATATTTCCTCAAAAATGTGTTGAAAGGATGTAACAATCCAGCATGTGATTTTAATTAATGTCCAAGTAACTAAAAATGTACTTAGTTCATAAAGAAAACATATTGACATCTAATTATGGATCATAGAATTTGGTGCAGTGAAACTGTAGTGCATCTGTTCAGTGAAAACATAATCATGGAGAATACTAAATGGCACAATATATAATGAAAATATGGAATAATGCACAAATAGACCATTAAAACATCACAGTAAGAAACCAATAGAGCTGAAATTTTGCAATAGATGTCTGATAGTTTTTGATTTCCTGATAAGTGGGATTGTCAGATTTGTAAAAAAAACTTCCTCACTATGCTAATTTTAATGATGATTTAGTTGAATATTATCTCTTTTCTCCTTTAAATAAATTGAAATTATTAAAGCAAAAGTGCAAACTGTATGCCATTATCCAAATTCATATCTTTCAGACTAATATATACATTGAAATAAGGGTTACCTATGGACAAACCCCCTTGTTTTTAAATAATGATAACAAACACTATCTAGTGGCAAGATTGTTGAACTTAGTTTTACATTATCACTTGATTCAGCCTCCTTCTCTACATATTCATTACTTTAGTCCAAGTCCTCACGTCCTTTCACATGGGATTTTAATACCCTCATGACTCGACAGCACTTAACAACAACAACCAACAGACTGCTAGCTGGCTCACTTGCTCATGATCTTTCTCTTTCTGTCTGTCTGACTACCTCTCTTTATTCACCGCAACTTATTCTATATCTTGCAGCAGTGTTTTTCAGACTTTAGTTTGTTACAGAATCACCTGGAGGACTTGTTAAAATATAGATACTAGACTGCACTCTAGAATTTCTAATTCAGTAGGTCCAAGAAGTGACCCTGGAATTTGAATTTCTAATAAGACTCCCCGTGTTGCTGATTCTTCTGATCCAGAGACCACATTTTGAAAACCACTGCCTAAGAACTTTATTATTCACCACTTAATGTCAATATTAGATTCAGAAAGCATCAAAATAAAATGGAAGAAATACACAGAGTCACTGTACCAAAATGAAATGGTCAATGTTCATCCATTACAAGAGGTAACATATGATCAAGAGCCAATGATCCTGAAGGAAGAAGTCCAAGATGCATTGGAGACTTGGGCAAAGAACAAGGTATTAGGAACTGATGGAATACAAATTGAAATCTTTCAACACTCTGATGTAGCACTGGAGGCACTCATTCATCTATGGAAAGAGATTTAGAAGATAGCTACCTAGCTAACAGACTAGAAGATATCTGCATTTGTGCCCATTCCACAGAGAGCTGACCCAACAGAATGTAGAAATCATCGGACAATATCATTGATATCCCATGCAAATAAGGCTTTATAAACCTAATACAGAAATGACTGCAACCTGACAGAGAACTTTAAGAGATTCAAGCCAGATTCAGAAGAGGATGTGGTATGAGGGATATCATTGCTGACATCAGACGGACATTGGCTGAAAGCAGAGAAAACCAGAAAGATGTTTACCTGTGTTTGATTTACTGTGCAAAGAATTTTAATTGTATGGATTGGATCATGAAAAACTGTGGACAGCACTGTGGAAAATGAGCATTCTGTAACACTTAATTGTACTCATCAGGAACATGTACATAGACTGATACTCAGTTATTCAAACAGAACAAAGGAACACTGAATGGTTTAAAATTAGGAAAGGTGTGCACCAGGGTTGTATTCTTTCACCATACTTATTCAACCTGTATGCTGAATAAATAATTAGAGAAGCTGGCATCAAGATTGGAGGAAGACTCATTAACAACCTGTAATATGCAGATGGTACAACCTTGTTTGCTTAATATGAAGAGAATTTAAAATACTGATGATGATCAAAGATCACAGCCTTCGGTATGGGTTGTACCTCAATGTAAAGAAAATAAAAATCCTCACCATTGGACCAATAAACAGCATCCATACTTATGGATCAAAGATTGAAGTTGTCAAAGATTTTATTTTGCCTGCATCAACCATCAACCCTCAAAGAAGCAGCAGTCAAGAAATCAAACAATGTATTGCATTAGGAAAATCTGCTGCACAAGAACTCTTTAAAGTGTTCAAGAGCAAAGAGGTCAGTTTGAGAATTAAGGGAGCTCTGGTAGCGTAGTGGTTATGAATCGGGTTGCGAACCTCAGGATCAGCAGTTGAAACTACCAACTGTTACCCAGAAGAAAGATGAGGTTTTCTGCTCCCGTAAAGATTTACAGCCTTGGAAAACCTGTACAGGGTTGCTATGAGTTGGACTAAACTCCATGGTACATAACAATAACAACAAGAAGAGGTTCAAGCTGGATTCAGAACAGGATGTGGCACGAGGGATATCATTGCTTGTCGGGGACAGTCCTCGACATAGTTGTGTTGTTCACGAGTGTTTGGTTCATGAGGAGGGGATATCCAGTGGTGATATGGATAGCAAAAGAATACACAGAAAAACAGAAAGAGGGAGACAAAGAGGCACCCCGAAACCAGGGTGGATGCATCACTGGTGGGCAGACTTGGGACTACAGGCATCGTGGCCTCTTCGGGCAGCAACTCACTGCCCTCCAAACTTTAATGCACACCTGGGTCAACCTGGGCCTCTGTTTTATTTAGGGGAGGAGCTTCA
>NW_006408965.1:354957-356476 GCF_000296735.1 Chrysochloris asiatica
CTCAAGCGTGGCAACAATTGTGAGATTGGCCCAGGACTGGGCAGTGTTTCATTCTGTTGTACATAGGGTTGCTATGAGTTGGTACTGACTCGATGCCACCTAACAACAATCCAAGCCATGATATTTTCAATAACCTCATATGCATGTAAAAATTGGACAGTGAATAAGGAAGAAAATAGAATTGATGCATCTGAGGTGTGTTGTTCGATGAGAATACTAAAAGTATCATGGACTGCCAAAACAACAACAACAACAACAAAACCCAAAACAAACAGATAGGTGTTGGAAGAAGTACAGCTCCTTGGAAGCCAGGATGGCCAAACTTCGTCTCTCATGTTTCAGACATATTATCTGGAGGAACTAATCACTGGAGAAGGATGTCATGTTTGGTAAAATAAGGGTCAGAAAAACAAGTGGAAGACCCCTGATGCAATGAATTGGCACAGTGGTGGCAGTGATGGGTTCAGGTGTAGTAATGATTGTGGGTTGGCCCAGGACAGGCCAGTGTTTCTTTCTGTTGTACATAGGGTTGCTATGAGTATGTACTGACTTGATGGCACCTAGCAACAACAGCGAAGCCAATCTTGTCACCCTATCCACCAGCACTACATTTCCATTGAGTCCATTTCTTTCTCATTGTGATGCTTCATGCATCAGAGTAAAACTGCTTCATAAGTTTGTTGGCTTTTTTTTTTTTTTTTTTTCAGAAGTAGATCTCTAGCCAGGCCCTTCTTCCCAGGGGTATCTAGGTGGACTCAAATCTTTCAGTTTGCAACAGAACATGTTAATACTTGTTCTATCCAAATACTTTCCATCTTGCTGTATAATACTACCGTCTTCACAGTCTTGCATTGGCTTCTCATATTCTTTACCATCAAGCTAAAGTTACAAGGCATTCATACAAGGACTGTTTATGATGGGACACACCCATACAATCTATCTTTTCTGATGAGGCCTAAATTGATTATTTCCTGGACATTTTATGCTTTAGCATGTAGAATAGCTCACTGTTCTCCACGCATAACCAAATACTTCACTACCGTCAGGCCTTCATTATCCTAGTTCAATCCATTGTGAAAACCTTTCCTATTTACCCTGATATATCAGTTATTCGAGTCTCAGCATAAAATTCCATTTATCATGAAGCAGCCTTGATTCTCCCTTATTTAGTTACATAAGTCATAAGTCCTTTATTTGAATTATTTCAACATCCTTTTTTTTTTACTTTGATTTATGCTTTCTCTACTTTTCATTATTATTATTATTATTATTTACTGTAATACATACCTAAATTCTTCTAATAGCTTGTGAATTCTTGCAGAATTTGGGTTTACTTTATTTTCAGTAGAATGGATTGCAAGTGAAAATGTTAGCAACAATAATAATAGCACCTGTTGTTGTTGTCAGGTGCCATCGAGTTGGAACCAACTCATAGTGACTCCATCCACAGCAGAACGAAACAATGTCTGATCCTGGGCCAACCTCACTACCGCCGCCACACTTGACGCCATCAATGATG
>NW_006408965.1:357916-362311 GCF_000296735.1 Chrysochloris asiatica
CCCAGAGAATCTTTCAATAATGAAAGCCGAGGCTTGAATTTTTTCTTTAGTTCCCCCAGCTTGAGAAATGCTGACCGTGTTCTTCCCTTTTGGTTATCCAACTCTAAATCACTGCATATTTTATTATAATATTTGGTTTTATCTTCTCGAGCTGATCTTTGAAATTTTCTGTTCAGCTCTTTGACCTCTTGAATTCTTCCATTTGCTTTAGCACCTAGCTGATACCTAATGGACTCTTATTATGCGACTAAGCATGATTCTAGTTTCAGACATATTTAATCAACTCTTGATCATCCCTGTATCTCCATATCAATGCAGACTTCTAGCAAGACTGTGAACTAGGCAGACACACTATGCCAACCCTGTGCAACAAAGATATAAAGGACCAAGTGAAATATTGAAAGTGCCATGGTCTTCCAAAAGAACAAGCACATCTGGTTGGAAGAAGTATAGCCTGAGTGCTCTTTGTAAGCCAGGATGGCCAAACTTTGTCTCTCATACTTCAGACATATTGTCAGGAGGTACCAGTCACTGGAAAGGGATATCATGTTTGGTAAATTGGAAGGTCAGAGAAAAAGAGGATTACCTCCACCAAGATGGATTGGCAAAATGGGAACATCAATGGGCTCAGGGGTTGTAAGAATTGTGAGGTTGGCCCAGGACCGGACAGTTCTCATTCTGTTGTGCATAGAGCCCCTATGAGTTGGTATCGACTTGATGGCACCTAACAAAAACAACAACAACAAATGAAATATACAGGTGATAATCCTGGAATCCTCAGCTTCAGAGGAAAGATAGAGAAGTGGGTTGAATACTGACTAAAAGAAGCCAAACAGGGTGGCAAGAGATGAGACATCTACGTGAAGTGATGGCTGGCCTGACTCAGCATAACCATCTTGAACTTTCGCAAGCACATTCAATCAAGACTACCTAACAGCATAAATACACTCTGGTGGCTAGTAAAGAGAAAGCTGTGATTCTTTCTTGTTACCCATAATCTACTGCTTTGTCTTTTCCAGAGTTTGGAGCTATGCCTTTGTGAGTTGGGTGCCTGGTATACTGCCCCTGTGCATTGAAACACATAAAATCCACCTCTTCAAACCAGCAGAGTGCACAGTGCTTGTCTTCAAACAGTTCTGGACAAGCAGGAACTCCCATAACCAGTAACCCTACACCTAACTACCTTCTGTGTCTGAAAGAGTTTCTTCTGGGAACAAAGACTCTCCCTGACCTCAGCCACCATTAGCGCCAGCACAAACTGCTTCTGAATTAGATGCCAGAACCATATAAAATACCTAGAACTTCAAGAACTCCATCTAGGTCCAGGCATACCACCCTCTCAACCCTCCCTCTTGCACCTCATGCAATCCTTTCCTAGCAGAGGGTGACAATTCATACTGAGCACCTGCCCCTCACAGTTTTCTCCTTCATGGGTCTAGCCTTTGCCCTATTTTTTTCATTTCTCTATTCATATTCTTCTTATTTATCCTTCCTCTTGTTTTGTTTTTTTATACTTTTTCCTCAGTTCACCTTTTTATTATCTTCTTTTTCTCTTTTCTTTACCTCTTCATTTCTTTCTTTTTTCACTCTTTCTTTTTTTTTCTTATTGCATTTTCTTTGCTATTCTCTATCTCTTCCCCTTTTCTTCTTCCTTCTCCCTAATTTCTTAATTGATTTTTGCTATCTTTTTATTTCCTCTCTAATTTTTCTTTGTCCCCATTTATTTTCCTTTCCCTTTCTTATCTTTTTTTAATTATTATATTCTTTTATCTTGCAAGTACTTCTTGTTTGCTTTTTTCCTCCTTTACTACTTTTCTTTTGCTATTTTCCCCCTCTTGTGTGCATGTGTCCTTTTTCTATCTCCACCCAATGGAAACAGCATTCAAGTCTTTACAGCCTAGCCACAACCATACCCACTGCACTCCTACCCACTGGGAGAAAACTGCTACCAGCTCCTATATGATCTGATCAATTATAGCACTCAACACCAGCCAAACCCACCCTGAACTGCACTACCTAATTAGTGAACAGATAACTATGCACATACTTCCATTCTTTATCACTCCAACCAAAAAGATATGGTGAGGGACTAAGAACACACTCACATATAATCATCAATTGAATACAAATACAATAACACCATAATGTCTCAAAGTAGACTGAAAATTTCAATTTCAATGAAAAAAACAAAGCAGAGTGGTTCAAATAAGTGACCTAAAAGCAGAGCCAGAAAACATTTCAGAGTAAGAAAGCGTATGGAAGTACCTGAAAAAAATTTCAAAATAATGATATTTAGGTGCCTTGAAAAGATTGAGAGAAAGATTGGTAAAGTTACAGAAAAAACAAAGGAGAATACAGAGCAATAAAAAACTCTAGATGAACTCAGGAAAACACTACAAAAACAAACCAACAAATTAATGAAAAATAAAAAATGGTAAAAGTATTGTAACTAGAAATGCAGAAGATTATTACTAAGAAAATCTAAGAAATAGATAACACAATGAAAGAGTAAAGGAATAGATTTGAATCAATAGAAGGATGAATTAGTGAGCTTTGATATAAATCTCTCAGCAATACCAGTTTGCTAGAAGAATAATCAGGAAAATATCTGAAGAAAGCCTAAGATTCATATGGGATACCATCAAGAGGAATAACTTATGTGTGTGATTGGAATTCCAAAACAGGAACACACACACACACACATAGAGAGAGAAAATTGTTGAAGAGTTGTTGGAAGAAAATTTCCTTAAAATCATGATAGACAAGATGATAAACATTCAAGACACTGAACAAACCCTAAACAGGTCAGACCCTAAAAGAAGGCCACCAAGACATATTACAATCAAACTTTCCAAAATCAAAGACAAAAAAGAGAGTCCTGAGAGCAGTGAGGAAAAAATGAAAAGTTACCTACAAAGGAAACTAAGACTAAGTTCTCATTTCCCAGCAAAAACCATGTAGGTAAGAAGGCAATGATATGACATACATAAAAATCTGAAAGAAAAAAAAAAATCCCAACCAAGAATCATGTATCCAGTAAAATTATACTTAAAATACCACATCAAAATCAACACATTTCCAGATAAAATGAAGTTAAAGGAACTTGTGACAACTAGCTTCACAAAAGTATAATACAGGAAGTTCTTTGGATTGAGAATCAACAACAGACAATAACCTGAGATTAGCACACATGATAATACCACCCAAACATCAACCCAGATATAGAAGTATCCCAAGGAAAACAAACCTACAAGACTTAAAATATGGAACCAGAGATATTAATTTGTAATGAAGAAAATTGCAAAGCAAAAAGAGGGAATAGTTTAGTAACAGAATTTCCAAATTCGAGGAAGTCAAATAGATTTCAAGATAAAATAAAGTGTTTTAAATTAGAGAATAAATAAACAGATTACTGGTTAACTTAGTAGAAAATTAATAAACCTCAACAAAATAAAAATAAGAAAATCACAAAGATTTACAGTAAGCATTAAAACAACACCAACAAATAAAATAATAAGAAAGTCATACACATACACACACATGCACAATGAACTCAACAGAGAAAATTATGTGGAACTGAGAAGAGAGCAGTACACCAAAAAAGCACACAGCAAAATGATAGTAATAAATTCCTACCTGTTCATAATTGAACTGAATGTAAAAGGATTAAATGCACCAGTCAAGAGACAGAGTAGCAGAATGAGTAAGAAAACTTTACTCATTAAGAGACAAATTTTACACACTAAGATAAAAATAGACTAAAATTCAAAAATTAGAAGAAAGTATATCAAGCTAACAGCAATAAAAAATGAGCAGGAGTGGCAATATTAGTTTAAAATAAAATAAACTGCAAAGCAAAAAATCAACATAAAAGACAAAGAAGGACATTTTATACTGATTTAATCATTATATGTAATGATTCAAGGGTCAATTGAATAAAAGGACATAAACATAATAAACATGTATGCTCTTGATTAAAGATAATCAAAATATATAAAATAAACTCTAGCAGAATGGAAGAGAGAAACAGACAACTCTAAAATAATAGTTCTTGTTGCTGATAGGTATTGTTGGTTCCAATTCATAACGATCCTGTATAGAAAGAGTTTCTGAGGAGAGGTTGGTGGATTTGGACCAATGACCTAGCAGTTAGCAGTTTAGTTCTTATCCAACAGTGTCACACCAAGACTCCACAATAATAATAAGACATTGTTATACATCACTTTTGTTGAAAGGTAGAACAACTAGAAATAAACTCAGTAAAAACACAGAAAGCAAAACAACAAAAAAAACCCACAAGCAAACAACTTGACCTCATCGATTTATAAGAGCACTCCATCCAACAATAATGGCACAATATACATTGTTTTGCCAGTGTTCATAGAAACATTCTCC
>NW_006408965.1:363146-371813 GCF_000296735.1 Chrysochloris asiatica
GAACCAACAAAAATAATTAGACAATAACAGAATACTATGATAAACTGTAAGACAACAATGTGAAAACAGAGAAGAGCTGGACAATTTTCCAGAAACACTCTACCTATCTAAACTAAAATGGACTGAAGAAGAAAAGTTGAACAGACACATAGCAAAGGAAGAAATTGACTAGGCCATTAAAAATCTCCCCAAAGCACTAGCAATAAAAATCCAGATCCAGACAGCTTCACTTGTGAATTCTGCCAAACATTCAGTGTAGATCTGACACCAATTCTACTCAGATTACCCCAGCACATAAAAAAGGATGGAGAAATAGTGAGCTTATTTTATGAAGTGATCATAACACTTATACCAAATTCAGACAAAGACATCACTAAAATAGAAAATTATTGACTAATATCCCTAATTAATACAGATGTAAACATTCTCATAAACATCCTAGACATATCAAAAAATAATGCATCATTACCAAGTGTGATTTGTTCCAGGTAGGCAAGGATGGCTTAACATTACAAAAACAAAGTAATCCACCACATTAATAATACAAAGGAAAAGTACCACATGATCATATAAATTGACACAGAAAGAATATTTGACAAAATCTAACATTATTCCTGATTTAAAAAAACAAAAAACAAACACTCAACAAAATAGGAATAGAAGGGGAATTATTCAACACAATTAATGATATATAACAGAGAACAGAGAGAAACTGAAAGTGTTCCCTTTGTGACAAGGTAAAAGACAAGGATGGCATTATCACAACTCCTATTCATTATTATGCTGGAAGTCTCAGCCAAAGGTATAAGACAAGGAAGGGAAATTAAAGACATCAAAATTGAACACCTGGTGTGGCTCTGTAGGATCAGCACTGGACTGTGAACCACAGGTTGACATTTCAAATCCACCAGTTGCTCATGGTAAACACTTTATAGGATCTCTGTGAGTTGGAACCAACTTGACGGCACTTAATAACAGCAACAAAATTGGTAAAGACGTAAAACTCTTCTTGCAAATGTCATGGTCCTATACATAGAAAATCCCAAACTTTTGGCAAGAAAATTATTGGAAAAATAGAAAGATTCAGCAAAGTGGAAGGGTACAAGATTAATGTATATAAAACAGTTAGATTTCTTTACACTACAAAGATATCTCTGAAAATGAAAACAGAAAAACAGTAACATTTACAATAACCACCAGAAGAGGAAATATGTAGGGATAAATAAAAAAACAGAGAAACAAAAGCTCTATTAAAGAAAACTACAAACAATACAAGACACCAACATTACAAGTGGCTTGCACAAATGGAGAAATATGTCTGTGCTTTATTGACTAGGCAAAGGATTTCAATTGTGATGATCTTGACAAGCTATGGACAACATTGTGGATATGAGTATTCCGGAACACTTCATTGTGCTCATGAAGAACCTGTACTTGGACCAACAGGCAACTGTTTAAATAGAACTTGGCAACACTGAATGGTTTAAAATTAAGAAAGGTGTGTGACAGGGTTGTATTCTTTCACCATACTTGTTAAACCTGTATGCTGTGTAAATAATCCGAGAAGCTGGGTTATATGAAGAAAAATGTGGCATCAGGATTGGAAGAAGACTTATTAACAACATGTGATATACAGATTATACAACCTTGCTTACTGAAAGTGAAGAGGACTTAAAATATTTACTGATGAAGATCAAAAAGCACAAGCTTCAGTATGGATTACATCTCAATGTAAAGAATACAAAAATCCTCACCACTGGAACAATAAACAACATTCTTATTAATGGAGAAAAGATTGAAGTTGTCAAGGACTTCTTTCTTCTTGGATCAACTATCAGCACTCATGGGAGCAGCAGTCAAGAAATCAAACGACATATTACATTAGGTAAATCTGCTGCACAAGACCTTTTTAGTGTTGAAGAGCAAAGGTGTCAGCTTGAAAACTAAGGTGCGCCTGACCCAAGCCATGGTATTTTCAATAACCTCATAAGAATATGAAAACTGGACAGTGAGTAAGGAAAACCGTAGAATAATTGATGTTTTTGAGTTATGGTGTTGGAGAAGAATATTGAAAATGCCATTGACTGTCAAAAGAACAAATAGATCTGTGCTGGAAGAAGTGCAGCCAGAGTGCTTCTTGGAGGCCAGGATGGCCAAACTTCAACTCTCATACTTTGGACATATTGTCAGGAGGGACCAGTCGCTGGAAAAGGATATCATATTTGGTGAAGTGGAGGGTCAGAGATAAAAAGGAAGACCCCCAGTGAGATGGATTGGCAAAGTGGTAGCATCAATGGGCTCAAGTATGGTGACAAAAGTGAGGTTGGCCTAGGACCGGGCATTGTTTTGTTCTGTTGTGCATAGGGTTGCTATGTGTTGGTACCAACTCGATGGCACCTAAAAACAACAATGGATAGGAAGAATTAACATTGTGAAATTAGCTCAATACTACCCACAATTAGCTGTAGATGTGCTGCAATCCCAACATTATTCTTTAAAGAGATGGAAAACTTATTACAATATTAATATGGGAAGAAGAAATCCTAAATATATGAAGCAGTAATAAAGAAGAACTAAATAGGAGGTCCTTTACTTCCTGTTTTCAAAACCAGCTACACAGCTAAAGTAGTCAAAAAAGTTGTACAAAATACTCCTGGAAAAGATCTGCCTCCTCAAAGTCTGGTTGAGCATGATGACATGAATGGAATGAGTTTCAGGATCTTCATTTGCTGATGTGGCACAACTCAAAATGAAGAGAAACATCTATAAAAATCCATTAATCACCAGAATATGGAATGTACAAAATATGAATCTAAGAAAATTGGAAGGAAGTTGTCAAAAATGAAATAGAACACATAAATATTCTAAGCATTAATGAGGTGGAATCTTACAATTACATCGTTTACCTTGCCAGGAATGACAAATTGAAGAGGAATGGCATTGCATTAAACAAAAATAATGTTTCAAGATCTATATTGAAGTGCAGCACGATCTGTGATAGGATAATAGCCGTACACCTTCAAGGAAGACCAGTTAATACAATTATTACTTAAATTTATCCAACAACCACTGAAGGCAATGATGATGAAATCAAAGAATCCTACCAATTTTTTCAGTTTGAAATTGATTAAACATGCAATCAAGATGCGTTATAACTATTTGTGGTTGGAATACAAAGATTGGAAACAAGATGAAGGATAAGTAGTTGGAAAACATGGTCTTGGTGATAGAAACTATGCTGGAGATCATATGATAGAAATTTGCAAACCCAGTAATTTGTTCATTGCAAGTGCATTTTTATTAAAAAAAAATTTAAAAAGATGGCTATACACTTGGACCTCACCAGATGGAATACACAGAAATCAAACTGACTATATTTGGGGAATGAGATGGTAGAAAAACTCCTTGTCACCAGTCAAAACAAGACCAGGGGCTGATGGTGAACAGTCACTCAATTACTCATATGCAAGTTCAGACTGAAGCTGAAGAAAATGAAAACAAACACAGGAGAGTCAAAATTTGAACTGGAACATATCCCACCTGAATTTAGATATACTCTCGAGAACAAATTTAATAAATTAGACACTAATGATCAACAACCAAAAGAGTTGTGGGATGACATGAAGAACATCAGAAAGGAAGAAAGTAAAAGGTAATACATAAGAAAAGAAAGAAGGGAAAGATATGTCAGAAGAGACTATGAAACTTACTTTCCAGTGTAGAGTTGCTAAAGCAAATGGAAGAAATGAGTAGGTAAGATAGTTGGACAGAAAATTTCAAATGGCATCTCAAGAAAACCAAGTCAAATATTATAATGATATGCAAAGATCTGGAGTTAGATGACCACAAGGTGAGAACATGTTCAGCATATCTCAAGAAGAAAGACCTGAAGACAAAAATGATGTCTCAACTTGCAATATTGAATGATTCTATGGGCACAGTATTGAATGATTCAGAAAGTATTAAAAGAAAATAGAAATAATACACTGAGTCACTGAACCGAAAAGAATATTGAAATGGTCTATGTTCAACCATTTCAAGAGATCACTCATGATCAAGAGCCAATAGTATTGAAGGATGAAGTCTAAGGTGCATTGAAGGCGTTGACAAAGAACAAAGCCACAGGAATTGAATGTGGCATCAGGATTGGAGGAAGATTAACAACCTTTGATATTTAAATGATACAATCTTGCTTGCTTAAAGGGAAGAGGGCTTAAAATACTTAATGATGAAGATCAAAAGTCCTCAAAGTAATGAAAACAAAATATTCACAACTGGACCAATAAATAAGATCAAGATAAATGGAGAGATTGAAATTACCAAAGACTTCATTTTGCGCTGATTGATCATCAACACTCTGGGAAGCAACAGTCAAGAAATCAAATGTTGTATTGAATTAGGCAAATCTGCTGCACAAGACATCTTTAAAGTGTTAAAGAGCTAAGCTGTCACTTTGATGATTAAGGTATGTCTGGCCCTAATATTTTCAATTGCCACATATGCATTTGAAAGTTGGACAATGAATAATGAAGACAGCAGTAGAATGTTTGTATTTGAATTATGGTATTAGGGAAGATTATTGAAAATGCCACAGACTACCAGAAGAACAAACAAATCTTTCTTAGAAGAGGTACAGTCATAATGTTTCTTAGAAACGAGGATGGCAAGACTTCATCTTTCAATGTTTGGACATGTAGTTATGATGGATCAGTCTCAGAGAAGGATATCATATTTGGTAAAGAGGAGGATCAGTGAAAAACAGAAGACCCCTATCATGGATTGAACTGTGGCCCCCCAAATTATGTGTCTGCTTGGCTGGACCATGATTCTAAGTGTTTTGGTAATCATGTGATGATCCTCCAGGATGTGATCTGAAGCGATGAACCAATAAGAGGATAATGAAAGAAATGAAAAAGTAAAAGAGACGAACAGAAAAATTTAAAGGACATCATGAAAAGATGAAGTCAAGTATTTTAATGAAATGTGCAAAGACTTGGAGTTTGAAAACCAAAAGGGAAGAACCTGGTCAGCATTTCTCAAGCTGAAAGAACTGAAGACATTTTCAAGCCTTGACTTGCAATATCAAGAGGTAGCATATGTACAAGATATGGAAGGAAAGAGTCCAATGTGCACTGAAAGCACTGTTAAAGACCAAGGCTTCTGGAACTAATGGGATACAAATCAAAATCTTTCAACATACTGATGTAGCACTGGAGGCACTCACTCATCTGTGTTAAAAATTTGAAAGACAACTACCTAGCTAACTGATTTGAAGAGACCCATATCTGTGCCCATTCCAAAGAGAAGTAATCCAATGGTATGATGAAATCATTGGACAATATCATTAATATTGTATGCAAGTAAGTTTCTGCTAAAGATAATTCAAAACAGCAGCAACAGTACATTGACAAAGAACTGCCAGAAGTTCAAGCCAGATTCAGATGAGGACATAGAATCAGGGATACCATTGTTGATATCAGAAAGATTTTGGCTGAAAGCAGAGAATACCAGAGAGATGTTTACCTGTACTTTATTGAGTATGCAAAGGCTTTCAGTTGTATTGATCACTACAAGCTATGGACAACAATGCAGAGAATGAGTATTCCAGAACACACAATTGTACCCATGAGGAACCTGTGCAGAGACCAACAGGCAGCTGTCCAAACAGAATGTGAGGACACTGAATGATTTAAAATCAGCAAAAGTGTGTGCTAGGTTTGTATTTTTGCACCAAATGTATTCAATCTGTATGCTGAGCAAATAATCAGAGAAACTGGATTGTTTGAAGAAGAACATGGCATCAGGATTGGAGAAAGACTCATTAACAACCTGCAAATATGCAGATGATACAACCTTGTTTGCTTAAAGCAGAGTGCTTAAAATATTTACTGTTGTTGTTGGTAAGTAATTTTGAGTTGCTTCTGACTCATAGTGACCCTGTATAGGGTTCCAAGAAGTGGTGGTTGAGTTTGAACCACTGACCTTGCAGGTCAAACTGAGCTTGAGGTCAATTGCTTATCCTGTGGGACCACACCAGGACTCCAAAAAAATACTTACAGATGATGATCAAACACACAGCTTTCAGTGCCCTTCATTTTAAAGAAAAAGAAAATATAAAGAAATATAAAAAAGAAAAAATATATCCTCACCACTGGACAAAAAAAATAGCTTAATGATAAATGGAAAAATACTGAAGTTGTTGAAGACTCCATTTTCTTGGATCCACTACACTCATGGAAACAGTAGTCAAGAAATCAAGCATTAGACAAAACTGTTGCACAAGGACCTCTTTAAAGTGTTCAATAGCAAAGATGTCAGTTTGAGAACTAAGGTATGCCTGACCCAAGCCACTGTATTTTCAATAGCCTCATATGTATGTGAAAATTGGACAGTGAATAAGGAAGATCTTAGAAGAAGTGATATATTTGAATTGTGGTTTTGGAGAAGAATATTAAGAATATTGTAGACTGTCAGAAGAACAAACAAAGCTTTTTTGGCAGAGTACAACCAGAAAGCGCCTTAGAAACCAGGATGGTGAGAATTTTCTCTCATACTTTGGACATAGCCTTTGTACGGACCAGTCCCTGGAGAATAGGAAAATCTGCAATGAGGTGGGTTGGCACAGTGGCAGCAAAAGTAGACTCAGGCTTAGCAATGGTCGCAAGGATGTTGCAGGACTGGGCAGTGTTTACATTTGTTGTGCATGTGATCATGGTGAATCGGAGCAGATTTGATGACACCTAGCTCTGGTAGTGTAGGAGCTCTGGTAGCGTAGTGGTTACGAATCGGGCTGCGAACCTTAAGGTCAGCGGTTCGAAACTACCAGCCGCTCCACAGGAGAAAGATGAGGCTTTCTACTCCCGTAAAGATTTACACCCGCGGAAACCCTGTACAGGGTCGCTATGGGTCAGACCCGACTCAAAGGCACTTAACAACAACAACAACAACAGGCTTAACCTCCACCAGGACCCTGATCAGACATAAAGGAGATGCCCAAGGGTATAGCATGCAGATAAAAAGAGAGAGAAGTGAACTGAGAAAATGGGATCCTCTATAATCAAACTCACCAGCTCAGAAACCCTATAGGGGGTCGATATGGGTCAGAAATGACTAGATGGCACTTAACAACATCAACAACTAAAAAGTACCAGGAATGGAGAGTGTCCCTGCATTGTGAAGCTCCTAGATCCAGGGAATGATTAATGTCAAGACACACAAATATATCCAAGGAGTGTTAGAACTTCAGATGCTGAAAAGAGACAAGGACCTTTCCCCAGAATCTGTGCTCTGAATTCAGACTTCTAAACAGTGAGCGAGTAAATTCCTGTTTGTTAAAGACAGCCATTTGTGACATTTCTATGAAAGCAGTACTAGATAACTAAGACAACACCTAACAAGATGGATTGACACAATGGCAGCCAAAATGACTCAAACATAAGAGCAATTGTGAGGATGGTACAGGACAGGCAATGCTTCTTTCTGTTGTGCATAGTGTCGCTATGAGTCATAGCTAACTGGATGTTGCCTGCTAAATACAAAAAGGTAATCCTGATATACTTTACTGAAGGATTTAGGATTATCACAGGGACATACTATGAAGAAGTTTTAAGAATGATTTAAAATGTGTTTGTGAGAAAAGGTCGGGAACGTTGTGCTGAACGCTTTTTTCTCCCATCACGATAATGCACCTACTCATTCTTCTGTCCTACAATAATTTTGCTGGGAAATCCTACCCTACCTACTGTATAGCCCTATATTTGCCTCATTCTGAATTTTGTTTGTTCCCCAAACTCAAAGAATATTTTATTTGAGTCCCTTAAGAATGTCCAAACTGCCATATTTATGTGGGGTAAATTGGAATGTAAAATTTTTCAGGTAAGTGTTCCCCCACGGTTGTTGAGTAGATTCTAACTCATATTGACGTAGACAGATGATAACACTACCTTCCAGAAGGTATAAACCTAGATGAATGACCTGTCCAGAAACAATAACTTCACATTTGACAGTTTTGTTTAATAAAAGTTTCTGTCATATTTTTAGCAATACTTTTTTACTTCTACAAATACATAATTAGTTGTTGTTAAGTGCCGAGTTGGTTCCGACCTATAGCCACCCCATATAGGGTTTCCAAGGAGCAGCTGGGGAAGTAGAACCACTGACCTATGGTTCAAATGACTGTTGCAGACCGTGTGTAGACTATACAGGCCGCAGGCTCTGAGGAACAAATGAGGCCACTGGCAGTCATGGCAAATTGTTTTAATCTTAGTATTCGGTTATGTTTATAATTAAATGCAGACATGAGCCCTTATTAACCACAGAGAAATATTAGAACCTCCCAAAGCTGAGACTAAAGGTTTCAAAGGTTAAGCCTTTCTCCAAAGGATTAACTAAAAATATCTTAGCTACTTCGCAGTTCTTTGTTCTACAGACAAAAAAACCATCCTCCCTAATCCTTTTCTAGGTGCTGCCCATTCACCTGGGTGTCTGGCGTCCTCCTGATAACCTGGCTCAGGAAGCTGAAACAGCGGGACTCGCCCAAGCCTTTTGTCCTTCCCTTTCACCTTGCCCCAACTGAGCTCAGGGGCTATAGATATGTTAATTGAGCCTGAGAAACTAAGTTGCTGGCCTGGGATTCAAACCAGCAAAGTATGATGTAAAGTTACCTGA
>NW_006408965.1:379664-381541 GCF_000296735.1 Chrysochloris asiatica
CTGCTGACCTTATGGTTCAAACTGACCTGGCAGTCCAATGCTTATCCTACAGCACCACATAAGTATTTGTTATTGTTAAGTGTCATTGAGTTGGTTCTGACTCATAATGACCCTGCATAGGGTTTCCAAGGAGCAGTTGGTAAGTTTGAACTGTTGACCTTGTGGTTCAAACCAACCTTGGGGACAAGTGTTTATCTTAAGGTGTTGCAACAGGACTTTATGACATAAGTTTAGGATTATAAAAATAATAATTTAATAAGGATAAATTATAGTAAGTGGATGTGATGGGCACATCAGTGATTCTTTCTAAATTAGGGATTATATTTGAAATATATTTTTATGTTTTCCGAGTTTCAATGTCTTCATTAATATTTTTCATCACCATTCAAAAATACTATCTGAAATTATTGACTAAAAATGAGAAACAATATTAGCTATTGTCAGAGCAATTATTTTATTAAAAATACATCAATTATGTTGCTGTTGTTCTTAGATACCTTCAAGTTTGTTGCAACTCATTGTGACCATATGTACAAAAAAAACCCAAAACAACGCCAGGTCCTGTACCATCCTCTCCATTATTGATACATATGAGTCCATTTATGCAGCTACTGTATCAGTTCATGTCTGTGAGGGTCTTCCTCTTTATTGCTGACCTTCTGTTGTACCGAGCATGACTCATTTCCCAGGGTCTGGTCCCTCCTGATAATACAGCTACAGTATGTGAAAAGAAATTTGACCAACCTTGCTTCTAAGGAGCATTCTGGTTGCACTTCAAATAAAACAGATTTGTTGTTTCTTCTGACAATCCATTGGATATTTAATATTCTTTGCCAGACCCACAATTCAGTGGCATTCAATTCTTCTGTTGCCAAACCAAAACGAGGATTTGCCATCTGTCACTGTAGTCAATCACAGAGATGGGTAGAGACCCAGTCCAAGATTTATTAATAGAAAGCCAGCAATCTGGAAGACAGGTAAAATAATCTCTCAAGACTCTATTGTCTATTACAAAGAGTAGGCCCATTATATAGGGTAAGGTACATTTGATATACACTTAATCTATTTTAACATCAGACTAGCACTGTGGAAAAAGAAACAATAAGGCAACGGATGTCCTCAAAAATTCAACCTTTAGGTAAAGAACTCAGTAAGGCAGTAATCTTTCTCAAACAACCCACCTTTTAGGGCTACAGCTAATTATTTCATGAGATAACTATATGGGTGGGCTTAAGTACATCCTGTTCTCCTTCTCGGCCCATTAGGTCATCTCATCTAATTTTTAAACTAATTTCCTGATTTGCAGGTTCCTCATTTATCAAGACCTAATTACTAAATTGGGAGTCCTAGTGTGGCGCTCTGGATTAATGCCCAGACTGCAAAGCCATTTGAACTGCAAGGTTGGTGGTTCAAACTCACCAGCTGCTCCTCAGGAACCCTATACAGGGTTGCTATGGGTCAGAATCAACTCAACAGCACTTCACAACAACACAATGTCTAAACTGACTCCATTTTGTTTAGTTCTGTAGATCCATGCTGTCACTTCTGCCCTCCTTATTCATAGACTAGTTTTCACAAGCATATGTTGTTGTTGTTGTTGTAGTGAGGTTCCATAGAGTCAGTACCAACCTCATAGTGATCCTATGCACAACAGAACGAAACACTGCCCGGTTCTGGACCAACCTCACAATTGTTGCCACATTTGAGCCCATTGATACTGCCACTTTGCCAAACTCTGATCCTCCACCTTACCAAACATGATACCATTCTCTAGCAACTGGTCCCTCCTGACAATATGTTTGAAATATCAGAGACAAAGTTTGGCCATCCTGGTTTCCAAGGAGCACTCTGGCTGCACTTCTTCCAATAAAGATCTG
>NW_006408965.1:381641-383119 GCF_000296735.1 Chrysochloris asiatica
GTGAAGCTCCTCCCCTAAATAAAACAGAGGCCCAGGTCGGCCCAGGTGTGCATTACAAGTTGGAGGGCATGCAGTAAAGATTGCAGGGCAGTGAGTTGCTGCCTGCAGAGGCCACGATGCCTGTACTCCCAAGTCTGCCCACCAGTGATGTATCCACCCTGGCTTTGGGGTGTCTTTTTGTCTCCTTCCTTCTGTCTGTCTGTGTATTCTTTTACTATCTCTATCATCTCTGGATCTCCCCTCTTCGTGAACCAAACACTCGTGAACAACACAACTATGTCGAGGTCAGTCCCCGACAAATGACTTTGCAGTCCAGAGCATTAGCCTACAGTCCCACACCAGGACTCCCCAAAATACAAATGTTGTTGTTGTTGTTATGTGCCGTGGAGTCGGTTCTGACTCATAGTGACCCTGTACAGGGTTTCAGAGGGTGTAAATCTTTATGGGAGCAGAAAGCCTCATCTTTCTCCCACGCAACAGCTGGTAGTTTCCAACTGCTGACCTTAAGGTTAGCAGCCCGATTCGTAACCACTACGCTACCAGAGCTCCTTCAAAATACATAATAGTGCTAAATTATTTTAGTGTTTCTTTATCTTAGATAATATACCAGCACCTTTTTAAGAAATGAAACAAACACCTCATTGACCTCCAGTTTATTACGTTTTCTGAATATTGTACAAACATAAAACAAAGTAAACCTTCTGTAAACTATAAAATTAAAACAAATATATATTAAATCATAAAACCTTACAAATTATAAAATTCAAATTAAATCAGAGAATTTTTTATGAAAACTGTATTTCTGTTGTTATACAGAAAAGTAACAAATGTACTTTTTGTGTGTGTGCTCAATTTTTATGCTTTTGAGTATAAGTTTCCAGAATTTGATACATCCATATCATTGTATCTTCTTTTTTTAAGAATTTTTTTCCTTTTAACTACTGCTCTAGTATTTTCCAATTGATTTAAGAGCATGTGTAATACATAAAGTATAATAAATCAATTATTCTTGAAGGAAACTATATCATGCATGTACTATGTTACAGTGTATTTGCTATTATGTGCAATGATAATAAACAGTTGAACAATGGTCTATAGCCAGATGACCTGTCATGGCTGTTTTGCAGATTTTCTATGGTCAATGATTTCCTACCTTGACCAGCCTTACAATGACTCAGCTACTATGTAAGTTTTACTCAGAAAGCATGCTGGTTGTCAGCTGATCATCAGTCACTTTGAATGCAATCACATGTAAACTGAATATACATTCATAAGGTTTTATTTTGATGGGCTGAGGTAAGCTGATACTGGTATTTAAAAATCATTCTACAAAAGAAAATACAGCATTAAAAAAACAACAACAAAAACTCACAGAGCCTTAAAACCAAAACAGGCAATCCTTGTTCTTGGAGTCCTTGAAACCTTGGCACCATTCTTTGGAACCAATTGCTCCTCAGAAACCCTATACAGGATTGCTG
>NW_006408965.1:383440-385380 GCF_000296735.1 Chrysochloris asiatica
TTCTGTTCGAACAACTGCTTCTTGGTCTAGGTACAGATTTTTCAGAAATACAATGAAGTGTTCTGGAATGCATGCATATGAGGTTATTGAAAATACCATGGCTTGGGTCAGACGCACATTAGTCCTCAAGCTGACATCTTTACTCTTCAACACTTTAAAAAGGTGTTGTGGAGATGATTTGTTCAGTGCAATATGTCATTTTATTTCTTGGCTGCTGCTTCCAAGAGTGTTGATAGTTGATACAAGAGGAATGAAATCCTTGACAACTTCAATCTTTTCTCCATTGATAAGAATGTTGTTTTTTGATCCAGTAGTGAGGATTTTAGTTTTCTTTACTTTGACATGCAATCCATACCGAAGGCTTTGGTCTTTGATCTTTATCAGTAAATATTTTAAGTACTCTTCACTTTCAGCAAGCAAGGTTGTATCATCTGCATATCACCGGTTGCATATCATCTGCATATCCTCCAATCTTGATGTCACGTTTTTCTTCATATAACCCAGCTTGCCAGATAACTTGCTCAGCATACAAGTTGAACAATATGGTGAAAGAATACAACCCTGTCGCACACCTTTTAAAATTTTAAACCATTCAGTGTTTCCATGTTCTGTTCGAACAACTACTTCTTGGTCCATGTACAAATTACTCATGAGCACAAGTAAGTGTTCCAGAATATTCATACTTCTCAATGTTGTCCATAGCTTGTCATGATCCACACAATCGAAAGCCTTTCTGTAGTCAATAAAACACAGGTAAACATCTTTTTGGTATTCTCTGCTTTCAGCCAAGATCAATCAGACATCAGCAATGATATTCCTCGTTTCATTTCCTCTTTTGAATCCAGCTTGAACCTCTGAAAGTACAAGCATCTGAGGCTATTGGAAATATCAAGGCATAGATCACATTGCACTTTAACCTCAAAGTGACATCTTTGCTTTAGAACAATTTAGAAACCTTTTGCAGCAGATTTGCCCAATGCAATGTGACATTTGAATTCCTAACTCTGGTTTCCACAGGCATTGATTGTGAATCCAAGTACAATGAAATCCTTCAGACTTCAATCTGTGTTTTGTTCTATTATGCATAGGGTCAGTATGAGACAGTAACAACTCGATGGCACCTAGTAAGAAAAACAACAAAAGTATTTCAAAAAAAATAAATTATAGTGAGATGTACAAAGACACAGATTTAGAAAACCAAAAGAAATTCTCACAATTGTTTCTGAGCCTAGCCCATTTCTGCTGCCACTGTGCTTATCCATCTCTTTGGTGGTCTTCTTTTTCTCTGACACTCCACTTTACAAACATAATCTCCATCTTCAAGGAATGGTTCCTCCTGAGAATATGTCTGAAGCATGAGGGACGATATCTGGCCATCCTGGCTTCCAAGGAGCTCTCTGGCTGTACTTATTTCAGCACATATTGGTTTGTTCTTTTGGTAACCCATGGTACTTTTAATATTCTCCTCCAACACCATAATTCAAATGCATAAATTCTATAATCTTCCTTATTCACGGTCCAACTTTTACGTTCATATGAGGCTATTGAAAATCCCACTGTTTAGGTCAGACACACCTTAGTCCTTGAACTGACATCTTTACTCTTGAACATATTAAAGATGTCTTGTGCAGAAGATTTGACTAATGAAATGCATCATTTGAATTCTTGATGATGCTTTTGAAATCATCCCTGAGTGTTGATGATTGATCTGAGCAAAATGAAGTCTTTGACAACTTCAATCTTTTCCTCGTTTATCTTGATGTTGTTTATTGGTCCAGTGCTGAGGATTTTTGTATTCTTTACATTGAGATGTAACCCATATTGAAGGTTGTGGTCTGTGATCTTCATCAGTGTGTACTTCAAGTCCTCTTTGCTTTCAGCAAGCAAGGTTGTATCATCTGCATGTTGCAGGTTGTTAATGACTCTTCCTCCTATCCTGA
>NW_006408965.1:385480-387678 GCF_000296735.1 Chrysochloris asiatica
AATTATAGGCATGCAAAGGGTTTGTAGGTTGGGCTACTAACTACAAGGTCAGTGCTTCAAGCCCACCAGCTGCTAAGTGGGAGAAACATGAGACTTCCTGTTGTAAAGATTTACAGTTTGGGAAACCCTGTGGAGCAATTCTAGTCTGCCCTATATGTAGGGTCTCTATGAGTCAGACTCCACTTGACAGCAGTGGAGTTTAGGTAGGCTCATTAGATGTTCAAATAAATGAGAACTTAAAGGAAGGAAGCAATAATGTATGAGAAAGTTGGCAAAGTAAAATGTAAACTATTGGCATTCTTCTCACCTATTTTGTGTCCTTTAATGGCAATCTCCATGCAGATCCCTAAAAATCATTCCCTGGGGTATCTCTATGTCATACACAAGATGACATCTAATTACCACTGAATTGAGTAAGGAAGGTCAACATGCTCAGGTTGAATTTTTTGTCTTGATTCGGTTGCAGAATGTAGTGACAGTTCTGCATCATAACTGTCATTATGGAATCTTACTCCAGATTTCTAATTATTTAGAAACATTTTAATATTTTTATTTGCTATGTTTAAGTTGATATTACTAATAGGAAAAAAGTGCACTTTCCTGACTTCTGGAAACATTTCTTCTGAAATATTCTTTACTGATATAAATCTAAATTAGTTCTAAAGAGTTCCATATTAAGAGAGTTTAAAACTATTTTCCCCCTGAAATTGATTCCATTGTGTAACAACTCACTGTCCTGTGTAGGCATTCTTCCCTAGATCTAATTTAACCCTCCTAGCACATTTTATTCTTTTTTCCCTTTATTCTGGCTTCAGCATTCAGAACAGATGGCTGTCTTTTGTCAGGACTTGAAGACTGTTTCTAAGAAACTTTAAGCCTTCCTCAGGCTTCACTTTAAGGCAAAGGTCCTGTTCAGCTAGAGGCTGTGGAAATCTTTGAGGCATCAGGTATAATTTTAAGCCTTTTCCTCCCTGATAGTCCCTTAATATCTTCAAGTACTCTTTCTTTTCTAATCTATAGTTTATAAAATAACCTTTAGATACAAACTATTGAATTCATTCATATTAAGGTGCAAATGACTGTTAAATCTTAAAATGCCAGCCATTGGGAGTGTGGTGGGGAGGGTGCCTTAATTTTAACACAGAACATTTTTCTCCTAGGTGAGGTTTAATTGCAGGGAAGTGGGAGGAGTGTGGAGGATCACTGTCAGCATCACTGAAATCTGATTGAGCAGGTGATCAGTTATAATGCTCCTATGTCAGCAGTTGCTTCCTCCTTCATGACTCATTCAGCACATAATCATTGGGGTCTAGTGTCTGAGGCTGAGAGAATGCTAGCAGTGAATTAGAAAATCTCTTAAAGAACTGATATTCTTTTTAAGATAGAAACAATGAACAAATAAATAAGTATAAGAAAATGCTAGGTGTGAGAAATATCAAGCATTGAATTAGAATGGAGTAGGGTGAGTCCAGGTGACTGGCTGGCTACTTTAGCTATGGGATGTAGAAATAGATTTTCAGGGGAGGTGAAATGTAAATTGAGAGCTGAATGATAAGGGAGAACTGGCCCAAGGCAATGAGAGAGAACCACACTCCAGAGAACAATAAGGACTAATGCAAGGATGCTAAAATGGAGATAAACTTGGCATGTTAGTGACTGGCACTCAGTGGAAAAGAGGAATTTAGTCAATGAGTTTGGGGACAGTGGCAGGGACTAGATTATGGAGGGTTTGCTATGCCAGTGAAGCAATTTCAGACTTTATTCTAAGCACAGAGGAAGGTCATTGGAGGTGGCTGTGATCTACATTCTTAAAACAACAACAACAACAAAAACAAAACACCATATATTCCCTGTGGAGGATAGATGTGGCAGGAGTAGAAGTAGGAAGACCAGTTAAGATATTGAGTATTTCCAGTGAGAGAAAATGGAGGCTATGGATAGGATATTGGTGGTGGAACCATATAAAAAAGGCTTATTTTAGAGATAAGTTGAAAGGATGGAATGTGTATGAAAGAGGAAGATCAAGTGTAATGCCTAGACTTAAAGCTTGAATAATTTGGGGCAATGGTTTTCTTTGATGTTATGAAGAAAATTTAGAGGTGGGCAAGGTCTAGAGTAAAACAATCAAGATTTTATACTGAAATGTAGCTAGACTCACAGACTTATAATTAGGAATTGTTGTTGTTAGGTGCCATCCA
>NW_006408965.1:388885-389794 GCF_000296735.1 Chrysochloris asiatica
TGGCAGCCAGTGGCACTTTCAATATTCTCCTCCAACACTGTAGCTCAAAAACATAAATTCTTCTACTGTCTTCCTTATTCACTGTCCAAGTTTTGCATGCATATGTGGTTATTGAAAATACCATGGTTTTGGTCAGGTGCACCTTCATCTTCAAGCTGACATCTTTGCTCTTCAACAGTTTAAAAAGGTCTTGTGCAACGGATCTGCCTAATGCAATACATCATTAGATTCCTTGACTGTTGCTTCATGAGTGTTGATAGTTGATCCAAGAAGAATGAAGTCCTTGACAACTTCAATCTTTTCTCCATTGATAAGAATGTTGTTTGTTGGTCCAGTTGTGAGGATTTTTTTTTCTTCTTTGCATTGAAATGCAATCCATAGAGAAGGCTGTGGTCTTTGATCTTTCTCAGCAAATATGTTAAGTCCTCTTAACTTTCAGCAAGCAAGGTATTATCATCTGTGTATCACAGGTTGTTAATGAGTCTTCCTCCAATCCTGATGCCACATTTTTCTTCCTAGAACCCAGCTTCTCAGATTATTTACTCAGCATACAGGTTGAACAAGCATGGTGAAAAAACACAACCCTGTCACACATCTTTCTATATTTTAAATCATTCAGTGTTGCCATGTTCTGTTTGAACAACTGCCTCTTGGTCCAGGTACAGATTCTTCATAAGCACAATTAAGGGTTCTGAAATACTCATACTTCGCAATGTTGTCTGTAGCTTGTCATGATCGACACAATTGAAAAACTTTGTGTAGGCAATAAAACACAGGTAAACATCTATCTGATATTCTCTGCTTTTAGCCAAGATCCATCAGACACCAGCAATGAATCCCTCATTCCACAGCCTCTTCTGAATCTGGCTGGAACCTCTGGAAGTTCTCTCTCAATGTATGCTTGCAGCC
>NW_006408965.1:389894-393350 GCF_000296735.1 Chrysochloris asiatica
TTTCCTGTCATTTTAATGAGCTTTTGCTTTTTCATGTCCTTGATGCCATACCACAACTTATCTGGTTTTTGGTCTTTAGTGTTCAATGTATCGAATCTACTAATAAGATGATGTCTAAATTCAGGTGGGATATTTTCAAGGTAATACTTTTGCTTTTCTGTACTTGTTTTAAGTTTTTTTTTAAAAGCATAAAATCAAGTCTGTTCCAGAGTCTGCCCCTGACTTTGTTCAGATTAATGATATTGAGCTTCTCCATTTTCTCTTTCCACAGATGCAGTTGATTTGAATCCTGAATAGTCCATCTGGAAAAGTCCACATGTATAATCACCTTTTATGTTGTTAAAATGAATAATCAGTCTTATAAAATTTTACCATACAATCTCCAATGGCATTTCTACCACCAGGACTATATATTTCAACTACTGATCATTTTTTGCTTCCAATATCGGCATTCCAATCGCCAGTAATTATCAATGCATCTTGACTGCATGTTTGATCAATTTCAGACTGCAGAAGTTTGCAAACATTTTTAATTTCTTCATCTTTGGCATTAGTGGTTGGTGCACAAATTTGAATATTAATCATATTAACTGGTCTTCCTTGTAGGCATATGGATATTATCCTATCACTGACATCAATGTGCTTCAGGATTGATCTTGCAATGTACTTTTAATTGATTAATGAAGGATTACTCCTCTTTTAATTTGTCATCCCAGCATAGTAGATAATGTGATTGTCTAATTCAATATGGCCAATACTAGTGCATGCCAAGTTCACTAATGCAAGCGATACTGATCTTTGTGTCTTATTTTATGTTTGAGGATTTTGAGTTTTCTGAGATTACTGTTTGATTATTCCATATTCTGTGAATATTTGTAGAAGTTTTTCCTAATTTTGAGTCAAGCCATATCAGAAAATTAAGGTTCCAAAAACTTTGTTCCATCATTATAATTAGGTTGTTGCTGTTATATATTATTGAGTTGATTCAGGCTCATATGCACAATAGAAACAAACATTCCTATTCTAGGGCCATCATCACAATAGTTATGTTTGAGCCCATTGTTGCTGCCACAATGTCAATCGATCTCATTGGGTTCTTCTTCTTTTTCCTAACCCTCCACTCTATCAAGCATTATGTCCTTAACCAGGACCTGGTTCCTCTAGATCACATACTCAAAGTATGAAAGATCAATTCTCATTATCCTTGCTTCTAAGGAGCACTCTGGCTGTACTTCTTCTGAGATAGATTTGTTTGTTCTTAAAGTCCATGATAATTTCAATATTCTTCACCAAAATCATAATTCAAATGCAATGATTCTACTACAGTTTTCCTCATTCATTGTCCAATTTTCACATGCATATGAGGTGATTCAAAATACCATGGATGTGTCAGGTACACCTTGATCCCCAAAATGACTTCTTTGTTCTCTAACATTTTAAAGAGGAATTATGTATATAAAATACCATGGATGTGTCAGGTACACCTTGATCCCCAAAATGACTTCTTTGTTCTCTAACATTTTAAAGAGGAATTATGTATATTTGCCTAATGCAATACATCCTTTGATCTTTTTATATTTTTAACTTTTTATTGTGAGTTGAGTGAAGGTTTACAGACAAAATCATCAACTTTACTTTCAACAAGTCATATACTTTGTTTCATCTCATTGATAACACTCACATTCACACAAAAACAATCATCCTGTTTCCTCTCTGTGGTTCCTATTTGGATTTCACTCACATTCCCATCACTTTCCAACTTTGTCTTTAAGAAAATGTTGCCCCTTTGATATTTAATGGTGGACCATTCCATGATGAGCATACTTACTAGTATTGTTGTCTGCACCCCCTTACCCCCTTTATAAACTTATCTAATGCTTGGCTAAGAATCTCTGATTTCTGTAGTCCATTTCTAACTGGTAAACAAGATTTTTTTTTTCAATAAATAATTTTGAGTTTTGTTCCACATTTTCTTCCACTGTATCTGGAACCCTCTAATGTGATCCTTTTCAGAGCAGTTGGTAGTGGTAGCCAGGCACCATCTAGTTCTTCTGGTCTCAGAGTTATGGAGACTAATGTGCACTTGTTCCATTAATCCATTCCAGACTTCTTCAACACTTATCACTATTCTTTCTTCCACACATGGAGAGACCAATAGCTGTGCCTTAGTCTTCCATTCATGAACTTTCAAGCTCCTAGATGCTATTCATCCAAGTAGGATGTAGAACATTGTCTTTGAGGACTATGTTATGATACTTCATCATGCTGTACCCTGAGACTAGGGTCCTGATATCTCTTGATTGCTGCTTCCATGAGCACTGATTGTGGATTCAAACAAAATGCAGTCTTTGACAAGTTCATTTATGAATGATTTAGAAATCATTTCTTCATTTATCATTATGCTATTTATTGATCCAGTTGTGAGTAATTCATTTTATTTTCATTGAAGGCTGTAATCTTTGATCTTCATCAGTAAGAATGTCAAGTCCTCTTTGGTAATGGAAGCAAGCTTGTGTCATCTGTATATTGCAGATTGTAAATGAGCCTTCCTTCAATCTTTATGCTACATTCTTGTTTGTATAATCTAGCTTCTCAGATTATTTTCTCTGCATTGAATGAATAAATTGCAGATTGAATAAATACGGTGAAAAGATTCAGCTGTGGCACCCACCTTCCCTCATTTTAAACAATTCTGTTTCCCCTTTTTATGTTTCAACAACTGTCTCTTGCTCAATGTTTCACATGAGTATAATTAAGTGTTCTGGAATTCCCATTCTTCACAGTGTATTTCATAGTTTGTTATGAGCCACACGTTGAATGTCTTTGCGTAGTCAACAAATCATAGGTGAGCTTTCTTCTGGTATTCTATGCTTTCAGCCAAGATCCATAAGATATCAGCAGTGATATGCCTATGCCCACATTTACTTCTGAATCCAGTAATGACTCTGTATTCCTTTTATCATCCTTTGATGCATCATTTATCATCCAATATTTTGCCTATAGAATCATTCTATATAACAAAACAATTCTATCAGCTAGAAAAATATTAAGTATGTTCTCTTTTGGTTTCCAAACTCCAGGTCTATGCACATATCATGATAATATTTGACTTTACAACTCAAGCTACTCTTTGAGATTTCCTATTAAGCTATTTTACTTTGTCATTTTTTCCCCTGTCACTTTAGTTTCTCCTCCACAAGTTTATTAATGAGATTGCTGAAGAGAGAAGCATCAGAAAAAAATATGAATTGCCTGTACCTCTTTGTTTCAAATAGTCATTGTCTTAAACATGGTCCATTAATTTCTAGCTTTGCAGTATATTGATGATGTAATACTCCTAGGAGAAAAGACTGCATATAGCACATTTTATTTATTCAAGTTTAACTTATTCAGTATGATCAATTAATCAATATAAGTGAGTATCTGAAAGCCTACTATTGTTATATATATATATAT
>NW_006408965.1:393450-399729 GCF_000296735.1 Chrysochloris asiatica
CTAGCTGTAAGTTTCAGAGTGAAGGTACAAATTTATAGTTCCCAAAATAAACAAGAGGTGTTTGCACTTGAAAGCATTATGATGTTGGTGGTGATGATGTGTGGTGAAGTTGGTTTGAATTCATAGAGGCCCTGCATGGAATGGCTGGTAGCTTTGAACTACTCACCTTGGGGTTAGCAGTCCAACTTGTAACCACTACGCTACCAGAAAGCATTATAAGGTCCAAAATCCTGAGAAGTGAAATGATTTTATACATGCATTTGCTTCAGAGAGGCACTATTTATCTCTGTTGGCCAACATACTTTGAAACAACTATTTGGTTTTAATGGATATATATCTTGCCACTCTGCCATCAGTATTTGAACAGCTTGAAATACTGTATGTCATCTTACATTGAAACAAACACAATCAGTGGATTGTTTTTCATTGATTTAAAAACATTGACTTGCTGAAGTATGAGCCTGCATGCAGTCATAATTCTTGTCGGCAAAGCCTGTGATAATTCTTTGAGTTTCAAGCAGGTGTCATGCATCAGATCCAAGTGCTTAATAAATGCGCTGGAAATATATTTTCCTTAAGGCCTTGTGTTTACCTATTTCCATTTATCTTGTGAAATATCTTTAAATGCTTTTCTGAAATTCTGGGAAAGAGCAGGTTAGCATTTCTACTTGGCAAACAAAGCTAGTAAGCGTGAGGCTTTGCTGTATATTTTGACCTCAATAAAATTTGTGATTCCCAGATATGTGCCAAGGGCCCTTGAGAAATGATGAAGTTATTGGATGGGGCCCACGAATCCATATGTACACCAAGCATATTTTCTGTAATCTGAATAAATATGTCTAACATAAAAATGTATTATTTTTCTGTTATAATCAACTAAATACAAATGCATTGAAAATCAATTCTGAATTCATTGTCATTTTAGATTTTCTCCACTAATGGCTCATCAAACTGGGTTACTCTTTTGCATTGTAATTGACAATGCTCCAATGCTCGATGTGTTGAATTATACTAATGGTGAGGCTGATTATAGGAAGCAACAAGTTGAAATAATTTTAATTATTTCTTTATTGTCAGAATTTCACATTCTTTTTGATCTATAGCATAATGATAAATTAATATGACAAATAACAATCATAATGGTTATATTGATTTACTATATGTACAGGCAGTTATGTAATTTTTGCACAAACCCTGTGAAGTAATTATTATTTTTACTGTTTCACTGAGCAAAAACCAAGGTTCAGAGAACTTAAGGATATTGACTTATGACCTATGGTGAACTAATAAGCCATGTTCTGGCCTAGGATTCCAAACCCTTTTCTCTTTTGACTCCAAATCATAAAGAAATATGGCATACATGACTATTTCAAGAACTTGTAGAGTCATGCTCAAGAGGAGACTGAATCTTCCTTAATGTATGTTGAGTCTATCCAATTATGATTTTTAAAGATTATTCTTTAGGAATGATATATTTGTGAAATCCGTGAAAACATGTGTACCTTTCATACTAGGTAAATACAGCAACCATCTACTTTTACAACTAAACCAGCAACCAGCTACTATTGTTGTTAAGTGCCATCTGGTTTGTTCTGATTAATCCTCCTAATCATTCCTATGTTTGAGCCCATTGTTGCAAACACTGTCCATCTTGCAGAGGGTCTTCCTGCTTTTTGCTGACACTTTACTTTACCAAGCATGATGCCTTTCTCCAGGAATTGGTCCTTCCTTATGATATAGTCAAAGTATGTGAGAGGAAGTCTTGTTTCTATGGAGAATTCTGGTTGTACTTCTTTCAACACAGATTTATTTGTTTGTTCTCTGACAGTGCATAGTATGTGAAATACTCTTCATCAACACCATAATCCAAAGGCAACAATTCTTCTTCAGTTTCCATTATTCATTGTGGAGCTTTTCCATGCAAATGAGTCAATTGAAACTATACAACTTAGTTTTCAAAGTGACATCTTTGCTTTTGACCACTTTAAATAGATTTTTTATAGTAGATTTGCCTGATTCAATGCATTATTTGTTTTCTTGACTGCTTTTTCCATGGAAATTGCTTGTGGATACAATTAAAACAAAGTCTGTGACAATTTTAAACTTTTCTTAGTTTCTTTTGGTTGTTTAGTGTTCCAGTTGTAAGGATTTTCATTTTCCTTATGGCGAGGTACAATGTGCTGTACGATAAGCCCTGGACTGCTAACCACAAAGTTAGTGCTTCAAAGCTACCAGCTCTTCCTCAGAAACACTATACGTGGTTGCTATGAGTTGCAACTGACTAGCTAATAGTTGACAACAATCTATTCTTAATACTGTAACCTTTGATCTTCCTCAATATTTCAAGTTCTCTTTTCTTTCAGCAAGCTAGGTTAAGTCATCTGCCTATCACAGCTTAATGGGTCTGCCTCCAACCAACCCTGATGCCACCTTCTTTATATTAAAATAATTACAGGGGGAAAGATATAACCCTGACACTCACCTGTCCTGATTTTAAAATATTCAGTTTCTCTCTCTTTTTATAATCAAACAGCTGCCTCTATGTCTATGTATTAGTTACATGTGCACATGAGCACAAAACTGTTCAGGGATTCCCATTCCTTGAAATATTATTTTGTTATGATCTATACAGTCGAATGCATTTGGTAGCCAATAAAATACAAGCAAACATCTTTCTGGAACTCTTTACTTTCAGTCCAAATCCATATGGCATCAGCAATGATAACTCTTGTTCCATGTCTTCTGTATCTGACTTGAATTTCTGGCAGACTCCTGCCTATAGAGTATTGTAACAAATTTTGAATTATGTTCAGGAAAAGTTTACTAATATGTAAGGTTAATGGTATTTTCAATAAGTTGACCAGGTAGCTGTCTTTCACATTTCTTAGCATAGAATGAGTGCTTCTAGCATTGCAACTATTTGTACGGACACTTCAATTAGCAGCATTCCCTCAAGTCAATTCCTGGAGCTCTGTTTTTGGCTAATGCTTTTAGTGTCATTTGGCACTTTTCCTTCAATACCATCAATTCTTGACCATATGTTAACTCCTGAAATGGTAGAATATTAATCAGCTTTTTTGGTACTGTGACTCTATATTTCTTTCATATATTTACGATGCTTCCTGCATCCTCAAAATTTTTCCCACTGAGGTAATTCCCACGGTTTCAGAGACTGTAAATCTTTTATGGAAACAGGAAAGCCTTATTTTTCTCCTAGTCTTGTGGTTTTTAGTCCAGTCCTTCCTACAGCATCACCAGGGCTCTTTAAAATTCTTCAATATTTTAATTTGAGCCTTGAATTTTTTCTTTATACAGTTATTACAGCTTGAGAAAGAATTCTTCACTTTTGGTTTTCTACTGTCAGGTCTTTGAATAATTTATTATAATATTTTGCATTGTGTTCTCCAATATTCCTTTAAATTTTTTTGTTTAGTTATTTTATTTCCTCATTTCTTCCTTTCTATTTAGCTATTCTAAACTCTAGAGCAAGTTTCAGAGTCTCTTCTGATATCTATTTTGATCTTTTCTTTATTTCTTATCTTTTTTAATGACTGTTTGCTCTAAGTATAATATCCTTGATGTCAGCCAACAGCTTTTCTGGCCTTTGACATTAATGTTCAATGTGTCAAATCTACTAATGAGATGGCCTCTAAATTTAGGTGGGATAAGGAGCTCTGGTAGCGTAGTGGTTACGAATCGGGCTGCGAACCTTAAGGCCAGCAGTTCGAAACTACCAGCGGCTTCTCGGGAGAAAGATGAGGCGTTCTGCTCCCGTAAAGATTTACAGCCTCGGAAACCCTGTACGGGGGTTGCTATGGGTCGGAACCGACTCGACGGCACTTAACAACAACAACAACAAGGAGCTCTGGTAGTGTAGTGGTTACAATTCGACCTGCTAACCTGAAGGTCGGTACTTCAAAACTACCAGTGGTCCTGTGGACGAATGATGAGGCATTCTGCTCCGGTAAAGCATTAAAGCTTCGGAAAAACTGTGCAGGGTCACTATGAGTCAGAGCCTACTCGATGGTACTTAACAACAACAACAACAACAGGTTGGAAGGCACTCAAAATGCAACTGGGGAAAAGCTGCCTCCTCAAAGTAGATTTGACTGGGATGATGCGAATGGAGTAAAGCCTATGGGAGAAAAGTTTGCGGGATCTTAATTTGTTGATGGGGCACAACTCAAAATAAAGAGAAACAGCTGTAAAGATCCATTGAAAATCGACACATGAGACATAGGAAGTATGATTCTGGGAAAATTGGAAGTTGTCAAAATGAAATGGAATGCATAAACATCGATATCTTAGGCATTAGTGAGCTGAAATGAACTGGTATTAGCCATTTTAAATCTGACAAACAAATGGTTTATTATGCTGGGAATGACAAATTGAAGAGCAATGGTACTGCATTCATTGTCATAAAGAACATATCCAGATCAGTTATCAGGTACAACGCTGTCTGTGATAGGATAATATCCATGCGCCTAAAGGGAACCCTCGGAAACCCTGTACAGGGTCGCTATGGGTCGGAACCGACTCGACGGCACTTAACAACAACAAAAAGGGAAGCCCAGTAAATACCACTATTATTCAAATTACACACCAACCATAAAGCCAGTGAGGATAGAATAGATGAAGTCTACCAACTTTTTCAATCTGAAATCAATCAAACAAGCAATCAAGATGTATTGATCATTACTGGTGATTGGAAAGCAAAGGTTGGAATCAAAGAGGAAGGATCAGTAGTTGGAAAATATGGCCTTAGTGATAGAAATGATGCTGGGGAATGCATGATAGAATTCTGCAAAACCAATGATTTGTTCATTTCAAATACCTTCTTTAGACAGCATAAGAGATGATTATACACATATACCTCACCAGATGGAATACATAGAAGTCAAATTGACTATGTCTGCAGAAAGAGACAATGGAAAAGCTTCATATCATCAGTGAAAACAAGGCCAGGGGCAGACTGTGAAACAGATCATCAATTACTCATATGCAAATTCAAACTGAAGCTGAAGAACATGAAAACAACTCCACAAGAGACAAAATACGACCTTGAATATATACCACTTGAATTTAGAGATCATATGAAGAACAGATTTGATACATTAAACACTAAAGACCGAAGACCAGAAGAGTTTTGGGATGACATCAAGAACATCATACATGAAGAAAATAAAAAGTCACTGAGAAGACAAGAAAGAAGGAAAAGGTCAAAATAGATGTCAGAAGAGACACTGAAACTTGCTCTCCAGCATAGAGATGCTAAAGCAAATGGAAGAAATGAAGAGGTCCAAGAACTGAAGAGAAAATTTCAAAGATCAACTTGAGAAGATAAATCCAAATATTACAAAAAACATGTGCAAAGTCTGGAATCAGAAAACTTAAAAGGAAGAACATGCTCAGCATTTCTCAAGCTGGGGGAACGAAAGAAAAAACTCAGACCTCAACTTTTGTTGTTGAAAGATTCTCTGGTCAAATTATTGAATGATGTGGAAAGCATAAAGAGAAGATGGAAGGAATACATAGAGTAGCTGTATCAAAAGGAAATGGTTAATATTCAACCATTTCAAGAGATAACATATGAACAAGAATCAATGATACTGAAGGAGGAAGTCCAAGTGCATTGAAGGAATTGGCAAAGAACAAAGAACCAGGAAAAGATGAGATAAAAATTGAAATCTTTCAAGAAAGTTTGGTGGCACAGGAGGCATTCACTCATCTCTGCCAAGAAATTTGGAAGACAACTATCTGTCCTACTGGTTGGAAGAGATCCGTATTTGTGCCAATTCCAAAGAGTGGTGATCCAACGGAAAGTGGGAATCATCGGACAATCTCTTTGATATCCCATGGAAGTAAAGTTTTGCTAAAGGTAATACAGAAATGGCTACATCCATACATTGATAAAGAATGTCCAGTTTCAAGCTGGATTCAGATGAGGCCATGGAATGAGGGATATATCATTGTTGACGTTCGATGGATCTTGGCTGAAAGCAGAGAATATCAGAAAGATATTTATCTGTGCTTTATTGACTAAGCAAAGGCTTTTGATTGTGTGGATCTTGACAAACTACGGACAACATTGAGAAGTATGAGTATTCCGGAATATTTAATTGTGCTCATGAGGAATTTGTACCTGGACCAAGAAGCAGTTGTTCAAAAAGAACATGGGGGCATTGAATGGTTTAAAATTAAAAAGGTGTGCGACAAGGTTCTATTCTTTCACCAAATTTATTCAACCTGTATGCTGAGCAAATAATCTGAGAAGCTGTG
>NW_006408965.1:400334-426751 GCF_000296735.1 Chrysochloris asiatica
CAGAAAAAAAGAGGAAGACCCCCATGAGATAGATTGGCCAAGTGGCAGCATTGATGGACTCAAGCTTGGCAACAGTAGTGAGTTTGGCCCAGGATTGGGCAGTGTTTCATTCTGCTGTGCAACATGTCACTATGAATTGGTGCCAGCTCAGTGGCACCTAATAACACTCTCAAGGTTGAATTTTGGCTCCTCTGGACTTGTTTTAATTTTCCTTTGTTACAACTTGTACTGACATATTGACGAACAGAGAATTTGATTATCTCTTCCACACTTGGTCCCTTTCCTTATTTTGGCTGATGATATTGTTTATCCATAGTCAATTTCCACAGATATAGTAAATTTGGTTATTATGTATTCCATATGATGATGTCCACATGTATAGTCACAGCTTATGTTGCTGAAGCAAGGTATTTGCAATGAATAAATTGTTGATCTTGCAAAATTCTACCACATGGTCTCAAGTGGCATTTCTGTCTCTAAGGCTATTTTCTAACTGACGATACCTCTTTGTTTCCAATTTTGTCATTCAAATTGCCAGTAAATATCAATACATTTTGATGACATGCTTTCTAAATTTCAGACTACAAAAGTAAAAATCCTGAATCTCTTCATATTTGGCATTAATGATTGGTGCACAAAGGTAAACAATAATCATTGCCTTAGATTGAATTGTGTTCCCCAAATATGTGTTAACTTAGGTGGGTTATGCTTCTCAGTGGGTTGGAAATTATGTAATGATGCAATGTGGCAGTTACATTTTGATGTTATATGATGTGATAAATCAATAAGAGGATTAATGGTGGCACTATGTGCTGATGCACTGGACCGCAAAGTCCACTTGAACTGCAAGGTCAGTGGCTCAAATCCACCAGCTGCTCCTTAGAAACCTTGTCACTATGCGTCAGAGCTAACTTGAGAGCACTTAGCAACACAACAGAACCTTTAATCCCATCAAAATTTTTGTCTGCTTTAAAGGAGTTTCACAGGAATGTGGCCTGAAGCAGCTTTTATTTTATTAGAGATAAAAAGAGAGAGAAGTAAGAAGAGAAAGAGGGACCTACTACTACCAAGAAAGAAGAGGCAGAAATAGAATGCATTCCTGGTCACTGGATCCGGGTTCCTTGCACTGTGAAGCTCTAAGATCTAGGGAACATTGATGCCAATATGCATGGGTATCTTCAAAGAATGCTGGAGCTGCTGATGCTGAAAGAACATAGGGATTTTCCCCCAGAGCTGACAAAGAATAAGCTTTCCCTAGAACTGTGCTCTGACTACAGACTTCTGGCCTCCTAAACTGAGAGAGGATAAGTTTATGTTTGTTAAAGCCACCCATTTGTGATATATATGATATATAAGCAATTGTTGTTGTAGTTACGTGCCATCGAGTCAGTACCGACTGATAGCGACCTTATGCACAGCAGAACAAAACACTGCCCGTTCCTGGGCCAAACTCACTACTGTTGCCACGCTTAAGTCCATAGATGCTGCCACTTGGTCAATCCATCTCTTTGGGGGTCTTCTTCTTTTTCTCTGACCCTCCACCTTACCAAACATGATATCCTTCACCAGTGGCTGGACCTTCCTGGCAATATATTCGAAGTATGAGAGATGAAGTTTGGCCTTCTTGGTCTCCAAGGAGCACTCTGGCTGCACTTCTTCCAACATATATCTAATGGTTCTCCTGGCAGCCCATGGCACCTTCAGTATTCTCCTCAAACACCAAAACTCAAATGCAGCAATTCTTCTATGGTCTTCCTTATTTACTGTCCAGCTTTCACATGCATATGAGGTTATTGAAAACATCATGGCTTGGGTCAGGTGCACCTTAGTCCTCAAGCTGACATCTTAGCTATTCAACACTTTAAAAAGGTCTTGTACTGCAGATTTGCCTAATACAATATGTTGTTTGATTTCTTGACTGCTGCTTCCATGAGTGTTGATAATTGATTCAAGAAGAATGAAATCCTTGACAACTTCAATCTTTTCTCCATTGATAAGAATGTTGTTTATTGATCCACTGATATAAGCAATAGATAACTTACTAGGCACTCTTATTAACTAGTCTTGTAGGCAGAGGGACAGCACTGTACTTCAGATTTGATATTGAAATGTTCTTTTTGTTAATGAATGAAATATAATTCCTCTTTTATTTGTCATTTTCTGAATAGTGTATCATATAATTGTATGAGTCCAATGACCATTACAGTCCACTTCACGTCACTAATACCTTGCCTGAAAGCAGAGAATATCAGAAAGATGTTTACCTGTGTTTTCTTGACTACCCAAAAGCTTTCAATTGTGTGGATCATGACAAGCTATGGACAACATTGTGAAGTATTAGTATCCCGGAACACTTAATTGTGCTTATGAGGAATCTGTACCTCGACCAAGAGGCAGTTGGTCTAACACAACATGGGAACACTTAATGATTTAAAATTAAGAAAGGTATACAACAAGGTTGCGTTCTTTCACCATACTTATTCAACCTGTAAACTGAGCAAATAATCCGAGAAACTGTGCTATATGAACAAAAAGGTTGCATCAGTATTGGAAGAAGTTTAATTAACAAACTGAAATATGCAGATGATACAACCTTGCTTGCTGAAAGTGAAGAGGACTTAAAACATTTACTGATGAAGATCAAAGAGCACAGCCTTCAGTATGAATTGCATCTTAATGTAAAGAAAACAAAAATCTTTACCACTGGACCAATAAACAACATCCTTATCAATGGAGAAATGATTGAAGTTGTCAAGGATTTCATTCTTCTTGGATCAACAATCGACACTCATAGAAGCAGCAGTCAAGAAATCAAACAACGTATTGCATTAGGCAAATCTGCAGTACAAGACCTTTTTAAAGTGTTGAAGAGCAAAGATGGCAGCTTTAGGACTAAAGTGCATCTGACCCAAGCCATGGTATTTTCAATAACCTCATATGCATGTGAAAGCTGGACAGTGAATAAGGAAGACCATAGAAGAATTGATGCTTTGCTGTTACGGTGTTGGAGGAGAATCTTGAAAGTGCCATGGTTTGCCAAAAGAACCAACAGATGTGTATTGGAAGAAGTGCAGCCATAGTGCTCCTTGGATGCTAGGATGGCCAAACTTCATGTCTCATACTTCAGACATATTGTCAGGAGGGACCAGTCACTGGAGAAGGATATCGTGTTTGGTAATATGGAGGGTCAGAGAAAAAAAGGAATACTCCCAACAAGATGAATTTGCCAAGTGGCAGCATCAATGGACTCAAGTGTGGCAACAATAATGAGGTTGGCCCAGGATCTGACAGTGTTCTTTTCTGCTGTGCATAAGGTTGCTATAAATTGGTACCTACTCGATGCCACCTAACAACAACAACAACAATACTTAGGCTATTGATCTTTATGTGCTTAATATCAGTTTTGGTGACCTCAAATATCTTAGATTCATACTTCAGACCTTCCACATTCTAGAGATTAATGGATATTTGCAATTATTTTCTCTCATTTTGAGTCATTCACCATTCATGCTTTGCTTCATCCATGTTATTAATGTCTACTTTACTTTGAGGAGGCTGTCCTCCCCTCCTCCCCCTGCCTTATTTTGAGTTCCTTCCAACTGAAGGTCTATCTTATGGTACTATATTAGAAACTATTCTGCTATTCGTAAGACCTTCAGTGGCTAATTATCTGGAAGTTGGCTGTCTCTTCCTTCTTCCTAACCTGTCTTAGTCTGTAAATTCTTCTGACACCTGTCCACCATGCATGATCCTGCTGGTATTTGAAATATCAGTTACAGGGCAACACACAAGCTACCAAATATGGCAAACTGACAGACAAGTGTTGAAGCTACTACTAAACACTTCCAATACTGATGTTTTTGAAATTTGAAGTGAAGGAGAGTCAGAAAAGGAGAGACAGAGGGAAGGATATAGAGGAAAGGAAGAGGAGAGAGGGAGATATGAAAAATAGAGAAATGAGAGAGATAAAGAAACAAAATAATGATATGAAAATTAAAAAGATTAGGAAAAAATGAGAAAGCCACAGAAAATTAATTGACCTTAACAAATGAAAAAAATCTTGGACATTATTTGGATCACTTCTTTCCAGTTCATTTGCTATTCCTAGTTTCCTCTAGTCAACAAGGTGGTTGTCTCACCTACCCCTTTTTTTCTTCATCATTCTTTTTATTATCTCTTTCACTGTGGAAAATCCTACTGTTTGTTTACAATCAAGAGTTTTTAAAAGGCTGAACTAAAACTGTCTGCTTCTGGGGCATTCCTGCCAATGGATGGGATCCAAATTGGCTCTGCCATGAAGAGACGGCTATGCCCACATAAGGATATTTTGGCTTACTGCATCTGTCATCCTGTTGCCAAGCAGACTATCAACAGGAGTGGGAAAATATAGATGGGGCAAATGTTTATAACTGAATGGTCAGCTGGTTGGAACATTAGTCTGAAGGAAAGGATAACTGGAAGTTGTATTTTGCTCCTCCTGGAAAGCACTTAATAATATTGGACAAATCACTTAGCTTCTTAGTTGCTAATTTGATGGGCAAGAACCGCAGTATATACTTCCTATCTGCCTAGGGTTATTTTATAAATTATTCAGTTTATTTCTTCTGGCCCTGACTGCACAAGAGATCACTTTCTTTTCTCATATTAGAACAGGGAAGTAACTCTTTCTACAGGTTTCCCGGCATTATAGTAATAGTCAAGTTTAGAAGAATGAACAGTTCCCTCCTCAGGAAGTGTTCCCATTAAATGCTTCTCATGAGTAATACTATTTGAAAGAGGAAGGACAGAGCATCTGTACAAAAATTATACATACAAAACATAAGACATAGACATGTATACAATATTTATGTAAAGGTATTTTTATCTAGACATTCTACATAACTCCTAGTTTAAGTACAATTCCTATAACAGGATAGGAAATCAGATTTGACTACACTGAATGCATTGACTGTTTAACTGAAAGAGCCATGCAGATGGGAAAGAAACACATATAAATTGCTTTTGACTTTGCTTTCCTTTGTAATACCACCAGATATTCCTTATTTATTTTTATTTTTGTGTTGTGAATGCTTCTGCCTCATACATAAAATCATTGCACATTGTCTTCATCAGTTTATTAAACTTTACTTTCAGGCATACTTGGCATTTCATATACCTCTCTGAATGAAATCTGACATGAAAGCCTCTTTAATTTACATTCTGATATCTGAAGGTATCAGTAGAAAGTCCAGTTTTTTAGATGTAAGTGATGGGCATGTGCTATTGTTGTTGTTCTTGTTGTGCCATAGAGTCGGTACCGACTCATAGCAACCATATGCACAGCATAACGAAACATTGCCTGGCCCTGGGCCAACCTCACTATTATTGCCATGCTTGAGTCCACCAATGCTGCCACTTGGCCAATCCATCTCATTGGGGGTATTCCTCTTTTTCTCTGACCCTCTACAACACCAAATATGATATCCTTCTCTAATGACTGGTCCCTCCTAACAATATGCATGAAGTATGAGAGACAAAGTTTGGTCATCGTGGCCTCCAAGGAGCACTCTGGCTGCACTTCTTCTAACACAAATCTGTTGGCTCTTTTGGCATCCTATGACACTTTCAATATTCTCCTCCAACACCATAACTCAAATGTGTCAATTCTTCTACAATCTTCTTTATTTAATGTCCAGCTTCTGTATGCATGTGAGGTTATTGAAAATACCATGGCTTGGATCAAGTTCACGTTAGTCTTCAAGCTGACATCTTTGCTCTCCAACACTTTAAAAAGGTCTTGTGTTGCAGATTTGCCTAATGAAATATGACATTTGATTTCTTCACTGCTGCTTCCATGACTGTTGATAGCTGATACAAGAAAACTGAAGTCTTTGACAACTTCAATCTTTTCTTCTTTGATAAGAACGTTGTTTACTGGTCCAGTGGTGAGGATTTTTGTTTTCTTTACATTGGAGATGTAATCCATACTGAAAGCTGTGCCCTTTGATCATCATCAGTAATTATTTTAAGTCCTCTTCACTTTCAGCAAACAAGGTTGTTTCATCTGCATATCACAGGTTGTTAATAATTCTTCCTCCAATCCTGATGTCATGTTTCTTTTTCCATAAAACCCAGCTTCTAGGATTATTTGCTCAGCATACAGGTTGAATAAGTATGGTGAAAGAATACAACCTTGTCACACACCTTTCTTAATTTTAAACCATTCAGTGTTCCCATGTTCTGTTCAAACAACTGCCTCTTGATCCACGTACAGATTCCTCATTGGCACAATTAAGTGTACCAGAATCCTCATACTTCGCAATGTTATCCATAGCTTGGCATGATCCACACAATTGAAAGCCTTGCGTAGTCAATAAAACACAGGTAAACATCTTTCTGATATTCTCTGCTTTAAGTCAAGACCCATCAGACATCAGCAATGATATCCCTCATTTCACAGTCTCTTCTGAATCTGACATGAACATCTGGAAGTTCTCTCTCAATGTATGCTTGCAAGAGTTTCAGTATTGCCTTTAGTAAAACTTTACTCACATGGGATAGCAAAGAGAATGTCCAATGATTTCTGCAATCCGGTGGGTCACTTCTCTTTATAATGAGAACAAATATGGATCTCTTCAAATCAGTTGGCCAGATAGTTGTCTTCAAAATTTCTTGGCAGAGATGAATGAGTGCCTCCTGTGTCATCTCACTTTCTTGAAAAATTTCAATTTTCATTCCATCAATTCCTGGTACCTTATTCTTTGCCAATTCCTTCAATACACTTTGGACTTCTTCCTTCAGTATTATTGGCTCTTTGATCATATACTACCTCTATTAACGGTTGAACATCAACCATTTCCTTTTGGTACAATGACTCTGTGTATTGCTTCTATCATCTCTTGATGCTTTCTGCATCATTCAATAATTTTCCCAGAGAAACTTTCAATAACAAAAGTTGAGGCTTGATTTTTTTTCTTCAATTCCCCCAGCTTGAGAAATGCTGAGCGTGTGTTTCCTTTTTGGTTTTCTGATTCCAGATCTTTGTACATTTTGTTTTAATATTTTACTTTTTCTTCTGGAGATGATTGTTGCAATTTTCTGTTCAGCTCTTGGACCTCCTCATTTCTTCCATTTGCTTTAGCATCTCTATGCTGAAGAGCAAGTTTCAGTGTCTCTTCTGACATCCATTTTGACCTTTTCCTTCTTTCTTTTTTTCTTAATGACTTTTTGCTTTCTTCCTGTATTATGTTCTTGATGTCATCCCACATTCTTCTGGTCTTTAGTCTTTAACGTTTAATGTATTAAATCTGTTCTTCACACGATCTCTAAATTCAGGTGGTTTTTAAAAATCTCTTTATTCAAGGTCATATTTTGGCTCTTGTGGACTTGTTTTAATTTTCTTCAGCTTCAGTTTGAATTTGCATATGGACAATTGATAGTCTGTTCCACAATCTGCCCCTGGCCTTGTTTTGATTGATGATATGGAGCTTTTCCTTCGTCTCTTTCAGCAGATGTAGTCAATTTAATTTCTATATATTCCATCTGGTGAGGTCCCTGTGTAAGATCATCTCTTATGCTGTCTAAAGAAGGTATTTGAACTGAACAAATCATTGATTTTGCAGAATTCTATCATGCGATCTGCAACATCATTTCTATCACCAAGGCCATGTTTCCCAACTATTTATCCTTCCTCTTTGCTCCCAACCTTTGCTTTTCAATCACCAGTAATGATCAAAATATCTTGATTGCATGTTTGATCAATTTCAGATTTAAGAAGTTGGTAGAATTCTTCTATTTCATCCTCACTGGCTTTAGTGGTTGGTGTATAAATTTGAATAATAGTGGTATTAACTGTTCTTCCCTGTAGGTGCATGGATATTATCCTATCACAGATAGTGTTGTACCTGATGACTGATCTGGATATGTTCTTTTTGATATGTTCTTCCCTGTAGGTGTATGGATATTATCCTAATACAGATAGTGTTGGATGACTGATCTGGATATGTTCTTTTTGATAATGAATGCAGCACCATTCCTCTTTAATTTGTCTTTCCCTGCATAGTAAACTATTTGTTTGTCCGATTCAAAATGGCCAATACCAGTGCATTTCAGCTCACTAATGTCTAAGATATCAATGCTTATGTGCTCCATTTCATTTTTTACAACGTCCTATTTTCCCAGATTCATACTTTATACATTCCACATCCTGATTTTCAATGGATGCTTGCAGCTGTTTCTCTTCATTTTGTGTTGTGACCCATCAGTAAATGAAGGTCTTGTAGACTTTTGTCCACAACTTTACCCCATCCGCATCATCACCACGATCAACTCTACTTCGAGGAGGCAGCTCTTCCCCAAACACATTTTGAGTGCCTTCTAACCCTGAAGAGTCATTTTCCCTCACCATATCTGACAGTCTGTCTCTGCTATTCATAAGGTGACTAAATATTCAAAAATAATTCGTCACTCCTTCTTTCTAGTCTGTCTTCATCTGGTAGCTCATCTGAAACCTGTCCACAATGGGTGACCCTGCTGGCATTTAAAGTATCAGTGGCATAGCTTTCAGAATCACAGCAACTCACAAGCCACCACAGTATGACAAACTGACAGATGAGTGGTGGGATGGGCATTTAGAGATAGTTTAATGTCATAGAAATGGTTCTTATAAGTATTAAATCCAACCTTGTATTTTGACATTTTGATGGAGGCATCTTTCTGTTTAGTTCTGAGGCAAATTTCCAAGCTGGGGTAATCAGTACAAATCTCAAGCCCCAAAATTGAATTGCTTTCTATGACAGACTCTGTTTTAATGTGATGAACTGTAAAGTTCATTAAAAGTAATAAGACAATGTTGACATGAACCTTTCACAAATTGGTCACTTTGTTCTCACACTCTTGAAATCTCCCATCTGCAAATGGCAATTTTTGCTATTTCTCTATCTAGTCTCTTTGTGCTATTCCAATGTCAGATTGGACAGTAGGTTCCATTAAGTATTCCAGCAGACTATCTCATAACTGTTATTCTCCAAAACTAACCTATGATCAAGGAATTATAAATGTAAGAGTCAAATGTTTTAGCAATATCTTAAAAAGTTGACAATAAAGTTGTCATCTGATCAAGCAATTCCACACCTAGGTATGTACCCTAACACTGATGTTCATATACATATAAGAATGATGAATAATAGCCTCAAATTGGAAGCAATTCAAATGCCCACCAACTGGTGAAAGAATAAAGATAATGGGATATATTGATACAATGGAGTATAATTCAGTGACAGAAAATAACAAACTACTGATACACATTAATAGAACATCAAAATTATTATGCTAACTGAAAGAGGCCAGACAATAAGATTACATTCTGAATGATAAAATCAAATTAAATTTATAGCAAGGAATATATATAAAGAAAAAAAAAAAACCCACACAAATCCTTGGTTGCCTAGGGCTAAGGATGAGAGTGAATATAAACTGCAAAAGATATGAGGCATCTTTTGGCAGTGATGAAATGTTCTAAAACTATTTGGTGGTGATGGATACACAATTGCATACATTTGCTAAGAACCACTTATAAATATGATAATTTGTTATCTAATCTTAATGTTGTTTTTGTTTGGTGCTCTCAAGTTAGTTTTGACTTAAACCCACCTTATATAGGGTTTCCAAGTAGCAACTGATGAGCTTGACCACTGACCTCATAATTCAAATCCACCTTGTGGTCCAGTGCTTTAACCCATATCACCACATCAGGACTTCATAAGGCTATTAAAATATGATTCTAAATGCTTATCAGTTCCTATAGCTCTGTGTCCACTTAATTTCAACTTTGTATACTGTGTATTTCATTTCGAAATTGAGATATGTGTGTATGCGGGTATGTGTGAATATACTCTTAATTTTTAAAAAATTTTTATTAAGTACCATAGGTTCCCAGTCATAACAACACTGTATAAGGTTTCCAAGGATTGACTGGTGGATTTGAACCACTGACATTATTGTTAGTTGTCCAGTGCTTATCATGCAGTACCATACCAGCACTCTCTCTTAATATGCTAGAACCTTAATGGATTTCCGTGTACTTCATGAATATACTAATTTCTGCTCTGCTTCCTCTGTGTATGGTGGGACCTCTCCCTCTAAATTCTCTTCCTACTGCTTTCCAAGGTTGTCTCCCTGTCATTTCAGTCAATGTCATGTTACTCTGGTTATGAAAAGATATTTCTTGCTCCCACAATTTCTTTTAGCTCATTGTGAGGTTTTTCCCTAGCATTTAACCCAGTTTTTAAATATTTTCATTTATATATGTATGTGCTAGATATGTATACATTGCGTCTCTCCCTAATATAACATAAGTCTCAAAAGTGATGTATATCCCCAGTGATTGGTAGAGTGTGAGTGGTTAATTAATATTTTATCATGAATTTATGAATCAATAAGATCATGTTAAGATTAAGACATGAAAGACTAGACAAATCCTGAATATTTTAAGTGGGGAATGTATTCACATTTTCTTCAAGAATTTCTAAAGTCATGAACAGATTTGTCTTATCTAGCACAGGCTGTCATTCTTTGGAATATTCTGGAACTGACCTGATATTCTGATTCGAGAACAGCTTTAAGTCTTGACTGACAGAGAATGCCTTGTATCCGTCACTGATATCCTAGCTTTTCCAAGTCTATATGCTAATATCTTATATCATCTTAGGAACCCTAGTGTCTCCAAATTGATTTTTTGTTGTTAAATGCTGTTGAGTCAGTTCTACTCATAGTGGCCTTATATAGGGTTTCCAAGGGGTAGCTTGTGGAATTTAACCACTGACCTTGTGGTTAGAAGTCCAGTGCTTATCCTACAGTGCCACAGCAAGATTCTATCTGACCTGGGATTACTATTGATAAATATTGTTTTTCTCACGCCTCAACAAGAAATTTTAAAAACCAATTTTATAATAGAATCGGGCATCCTACTGTGTAAACCACAATATAATTATTATACAGTTAAAAATATATAGATGCAATCCAGGGAATGCTTACTTATCTATGCCAAGAGATTTGGAAGACAGCTACCTGATACTCTTGAGTTATGGTTTTGGAGGAGAATACTGAAAGTGCCATGAGCTGCTAAAAGAACCCATAGCTCTGTTTTGGAAGAAGTGAAGCCAGAGTGCTCCTTGGAAACCAAGATGGCCAAACTTCGTCTCTCATATTTAAGACATATTGTCAAGAAGGACCAGTCGCTGGAGAAGGATATCATGTTTGGTAAGGTGGAGCGTCAAAGAAAAAGAGGAAAGCCCCCAATGAGATGGAATGGCCAAGTGGCAAAATCGATGGACTCAAGCGTGGCAATAGTAGTGAGGTTGGCCCAGGATCAGGCAGTGTTTCGTTCTGATGTGCATAAGGTAGCTATGAGTCGGCACTTACTTAATGGCACCTAACAACAACAACAACAACCTGACAAATGGATAAGGAGAGATTCATATTTGTGCCTATTCCAGCAAAATATGGACATTATTGAACAATATCATTAATATCACATTCAGGCAAAATATGCCAAGGTAATCTAAAAATTATTGCAGCAGTGTATGGACAGTAAACTGCCAGAAACTCAACCCAGATACAGACAAGGAAATGGAGTAAAGGATATCATTGATAATGTCAGATGAATCTCTTTTTTTGTTTTATTCAGATTAATCTTGACTGAACACCAAAATACGTTTACCTGTGCTTTATTGATGATGAAAATAACTTTGACTGTGTTGATCATAACAATTTACAGTTGATTTTGAAGATTAGGGATTCCAGAACACTAACTGTGCACATGCAGAACCTTTGGATAGACCAAGAGACAGTTCTATGAACAGAAACAGAGAGTTTTGTGTTGTTAAGGGTAAGGATGTTGTGTGTCATGGACATATCCTTAAATTCTATTTATTCAATCTGTATGCTGACTAAATAATATGAGAAGCTGGCCTATATGAAGAAGAACACATATCAGGATTGGAGAAAGACTCATTAACAACCTGTGATATGCAGATAGCACAATTTTGCTTGCTGAAAGCTAAGAGGAATAGTAGCATTTATTAAAATAAAAACTACAGACTTCCATATGCATTACACCTCAACAAAAAGCAGAAATCTTCATAAATCGACCAATAAGCAGCATCATGGCAAATGGAAAAAATATTAAAATTTCAAGGATTTTGTTTTAGTTAGAAATACAGTTAGTGCTAATGGAAGCACCAGTCAAGACATCAAATTGTATGTTGTATTGGCCAAATCTGCTATAAAGGATCTCTTTAAAGAGTTAAAAAGCAAAGATGTCACCTTGAAAACCAAAGTGTGAGTGACACAAGTCACTGTAATTTCCATAGCTCCATATAAGAGAGCATGTGAAATCTGGACAATGCATAAAAAAGACCACAGAATACTTGATGCCTTTGAATTACAGTATTGGAGAAGAATATTTAATGTATCATGGATAGCCAGTAAAATGAACAAATCTGTCTAGGAAAAATGTCATCCAGGATGCTCCTTAGATACAAGAATTTGTGAGACTCATGCACTCTTGCAATATTGAAAGATTCTATGAGCAAAATGTTGAATGATGCAGTGAGTATTAAAAGAAGATGGCCCCCTTACAAGACTGAAACTCAAAGGGAACACACGAGCAGTCTTGTAAACTCACTGGTGACTGCATTGGTCTACTTGTGAGTGGAAGTTGGAAAGACAGTAATGAAGATGTGGTCTGAGTCTGACTGTGTCCCATGGACTCCTGTTAAACCTGAGATGAGAGAGAGGAGGAAGGACTTGAAAACTCTTGAGCAATGAACACTGACATAGCCACTAAGGGGTAGAGCTGAGAATGAAGCATCCAGCTGATATGAAGTGGTGGAGGCATGCAAGACTTCCCAAACTTGCAGATAGTACCCATTTGACATAGCTTGCATGGCTTGATGATCAGAACTCAACTAGAGGAACAAAAAGAAATTTGATACAGAAAGCAAGTGTAAATTGCTACAATTTGATGAATATGCAGTAGCTCAAAATACCAACTGAGAGGGAAGGAGTCTTCACATCAAGGATTAAACCTATCACCTCAGTACATAGGGTTGACAAGGCTAGGCAACTTAAGATATTGACTACCTAAAATGGGAAGGCTATCAAGGCATAAAGTGGCTGGCTTACAAGTTCTCAAGAGGAAGTTTAGTTTCAGAATGAAGAGGAAGGTAGAATCCCCACTGAATAGTTTTCATCTTGTCTAGATGGGTTTGGTGAAAGGAGATGGGGATAGGTCTCTTTTGATTTTGTAGTGACTAATTGTTATCATGGCTAATTGAAATAGTCACGACTGTAAAGGTAGAATATGTATAACAAAAAGGTAGTTAATCTTACATTAGTTAGTTAATCTTACATTACAGGAACAGAGGACCCTAGGACCATCAAGAGGAAAGAGCATGAACCAAACTTGGGATCCTCACCAGAGAAGCACTGACACCAAAGATGGAGGCAGAGGTGATGATGACATGGAGAGGAAGAACAGCTAAGGACTCTAGATTCATGAAAAAAGAAGGGCTGTGTGCTGGCAGGCAGGAGGCTGGCTTGCAAAACGTGCCCTTTGGTTGTTTAAATGATTATATATTCCTGAATGTTCTTGTGTGCATTTAGATAGATAGATAGATAGATAGATAGATAGATAGATAGATAGATAAGAATAGAGGCAAATATTGTTAACCAATGGTGCATGGAGGGAATGGTAATTATTGCAATGAAACAAAATAAGATTGATTGAGTGCAAAACCACTGTTCTGCCATGTAAACTATCACTCAATACACACACAATAAGACTTAAAAAAGAGAAGAAGAAGATAAAAGGAATATATAGTTATTATACTAAAAAGAAATGGTCTATGGTCAACCATTTCAAAACGTAGCATATGAACAAAAGCTAATTGTATTGAAGAAAGAGGTCCAAGGTGTACTGAAGACATTGTCAAAGAACGACGCTCTAGAAATTGATGGAATTCAAATCAAAATCTTTCAAGAAACTGATGCAGCACTGGAGATACTCACTCATCTATGCCAAGAAGTTTGGAATGCAGCTACCTGGACAACCAATTGAAAGAGATACATATTTGTGGCCATTCCAAAGAGAGGTGACACAAAAGAATGTGTAATTCATTGGACAACATAATTAGTATTACATACAAGCAAAATTTTGTTAAAGATGATTAAAGAAACAGATAACAACAATACATTGATTGGATTCAGATAAGGATGTGGATGAGGGATATCATTCCTAACATCAGATGGATCTTGGCTGAAAGCAGAGAATACCAAAAAGATGTTTACCTGTGCTTTATTGACTATGCAAAGATTTTCAATTGTGAATCATAACAAGCTGCGGACAACATTGCAGTAAATAGATATTTTAGAACATTTAATTGTGCTCACAAGGAACCTGTACATACACCAAGAGGCAGGCATTTGAACTGAACAAGGGGAAACTGAATAGTCTTAAATTAGGAAAGGTGTGTATCAGGGTTGTATTCATTCACCTTAATTATTCAATCTGTATGATGGGCATAATCTGAGAAATAGAATTACATGAAGAAGAAAGTGACATCAGGATTGGAAAGAGTAACTCATTAACAAACCTGCAATATTCAGATGATACAACCTTGCTTGTTGAAAGTAAGAGTACTTAAATAATGATAATGTTCAAAGCCCACAGCCTTTGGTATGGGTTGGACCTCAATGTAAAGAAAACAAAAATTGTCACCTCTGGGCTAATAAAAATCTTCCATATAAATGGAGAAAAGATTGATCTTGTCAATCTTTTGTTTTGTTTTATTTTGCTTGGATCCATGGAAGCAGTCAATCATGGAAGCAGCAGTTAAAACATCAAATGATATGCTGCACTAGGCAAATCTGCTACACAAGATCTAAAATGTTCAAGAGCAAAGATGTCAGTTTGAGGATTAAGGTATGCCTAACCCAATCTATAATATTTTCAATAACCTTATATACATGTGAAAGTTGGACAATGAGTAAGGAAATGGTAGAATAATTGCTCCATTTGGGTTATGGTGTTGCTAATGAATGTTAAAATTACCCTGGACTGCCAGAAGAACAAGGAAATCTGTGTTGGAAGAAATACAACCAGAATGCTTTTTAGAAAGCTCCTTATCAGTTCCTAGAGAAGACATCATGCTGGTCAAGCAGAGGGTTAACAAAAAGAAAAAGACCCTTAATGAAATTGATTAACCCAATGGCAGTAGCACTGAGCTCAAGTGTAACATGATTGTGAGGACAGCACTGGTTCAGGTAGGTTTTCATTCTTTTGTGCACAGTGTCATTGTGAATTGGTATCAACTCAATGTCACCTAGCAACAACTCTGTGGATATTTTAGGAGGGATGTTTGGTAAAGTACAGGGGTGGCAAAATTTATGGATTGATACAATAAATTCAACAATAGTTTCAGACGTGGGAATGATTGTGAGATTGTGCAGGATCAACCCGTTTCATTTTGTTATACATAAGTATCTATGAGGTTGAAATGATTTATTATCGCCTAACAATGACAACAAAATTAATATATGGTAAACTGTAGCGTAAATAATGAGGTCCCTCTTAAGACCTAATGTTCTCTCTGGCAGTAGTTTATATACTAGAAAAATCTCACTCATTACATAATCTGACAAAATAATATAATATAGTTTTAATAGCTACAGTTAATACATTAAACATATGGTTTCTTCAATAATTACTAATTTTTACACTTCTCACTACTAATTATGGCATTAAATCGTTCTCTCTTTAATTTGTTCTGTCATAAGTTTTTATTTATTCCAGACTGAATGGTGATAGAATTGAGACTTTTGCACTTCTCCCATTAGCTTAACATCTTTGATATAAAGCTGCTGTGAGTTGTAATAGCTTATTATCTTTTATTTCTGGTGACTAAATTTTCCTGTGACAATAACCTCAATTTAGCCATTCCAGATGTGAAATGGTTGCAAATGATATTTTTTAAAAACTTATCAAGACTGCTACTAGTTGAAATTTTATATCATTTTGATGCCCTTTTGATAACTGCTATTTGCACCAGTCAACTTCTCTGTTTCTTGTAGGACAAACTGAGTCAAAGGATTCCTAAGAAACACCTTTTGAATTTAACTGAGCTGAACTGCTACTTTACCATTACATCTGCCTGTTATATGTCTCTGTGTGAAGTGAGACAGGATTTGTGAGAAAATTTTAGTAATCAAAACAAATAGGATACAATACATATTAAATGATTGAAATCAGTAAACTATGGCCTGTTGGTCTACAAGTATAGATAATATTTTATATTAATTAGTGCTGCAATTAGGGTGAAGCAGGTGAAGGAAGCTTGTGAAAGAGAAGGATTGAATGTCTTTATTTAAATTTTGGTATTTTTTTTCATCATGGATTTTTAAAAATTAATTCTAGTGCTTTAAAATTATAACTCATAAATTCTTAGTTCCTCTGAGACCGTCTGAGGAATTTGTGGCTACCAGGAATTCTTATTATGTACAATCATTTGGGAAGAGTTGTGAAATTAATATGTTTTGGGGTTTACTAGCGTAACCTACCCCTGAAATTTCAGTCTTATTTAAAATGCCTGTTAGAGGACAGTTTATAAGGCTCCTATTAGTTGGAACCAACTTGACAGCATTTAGCAACAAAAAGAGCATGTCAGAGGGGTTGTTTTTAAAAGCTAGTTCAGTACCTACATACAAAGGTAATTAAAAAAATATATTAAAACCAAATCATGGAAACCTTTTTAAACAAAAATATAAAAATGTGAAACAATTGTTTTTCAACATATCCTCCATATATACATTTATATGTTTCTGAAGTTGGTTGTCACTTCCATCTTTCTAGTACTTCCTGGAAAAATTCTATGCTCTTAAGTTTATACCATGTCAAAACAACAGTTTTAAGTTCCTTAAGGGAAACAAATTGTGTTCCTTTTAAGTGTTCTTTGAGTTTGGGGAACAAAAAGAAGTCTAAAGACCCAAGATCATGGCTGTAAGGTAATGGGGTAACATTTGCCAATGAAATTCTCATCATAGAGCCCTTACTACCTTTAAGATCGAGCAGGTGCATTGTTATGATGGGGGAAAAAAAATTCCCCAACCCAAGTTTCCTGACCTTTTTCTCATGGATGCCATTTTATATTATCTTAAAACTTCTTCATAATAAGCCTTTGTGATTGTATGTCCATCCAGAAAATCTATCAAGTTCCTTTTTGGAATCCCCTCAAAACAGCCTTCATAACATTCTGAATTTACCTCTATTCCTTGAATTTAACTGGCCCAGCAGATCCCCTAAGAAACCACTGTATTGGTTGGAACTTGCTCTCTGGTTCATGTTGGTAAATTCAAGATTTATCTCTGCTCGTAATTTATTTAATAAAATCATCTTAATCAGCTTTACTTCTGTTTATTAGACTAATGGAAAGATCAGCTCTTTTAGCTAGTTGTCCTACACTTTTGGGAAACCACTGCACAAAAAGCTTGTTGCAACCAATATTTTCACATAAATTTGAAAATGTCTAACATGTGAAGATCACAACTTCAGTAGTTATTATATCCATGGTAGTTCTATTGTCTTTTTCCACTGCTTTCTGGACTTCAGCCACATTTTTTTATTTTTTATTAAAGGTCTTCCCTCTCTTGAATAATCTTTGAAGCCTTTCTTAAAACTTTTGATTAATCTACAATTGATGTTTTATTTGTGCCAGCATTCCATTAAAGTTGTTGCAAAGTTTTAATGATTTGAAAAGATGTCCACTTGAGTTATTAACATTTTGATCATAGATCTGGCCTAAAAATCATTTCCTACCTCCTCTATGACACAAAAAATATCCTTTTTTTTTTTTTTTTTAGAGATACTGGAACAAGATGAAGTGTATTATTGAGAGAATTTCTGATGGTATGCAACCATCCACTGATCTCAATGACATATCTAAACATGCTTTGTTTCGAATAAACTTTTGCATGTAAGAGTTGGAACTCTTATAGAAATACATTTTGATTTAATCTGGCATTTTATATTATTTTCTTTCCCAGAGTGACAAATGCTTAGGACACTGTAAAAGTATCATTATTTTCCCACTCTTATCATACTTGTATTGAGAACAGTCGTAGCTCAGGTCAATCATGTTGGCCATGAAAAAAAAAAAAAATGCTCTATTACTTAACCTTTGTTCAAATATCTGACTTTTCTTCTTGATTTATGTATATTTTTTTGCATTCAAGAGTAAGATGTTATTAGAAGAATACAAAATAGGCATATATGCATATAAACAAACAAATCGATATACCCATATGGATACACACAGACATACAAATATATATGCATATACTAATATTTTTTCCAAAATACATTCCATGCATATATACATACATACATTGTTATTGTTAAATTCCACAAAGATAAAACAAAATCTGTATGTTCTTTTTTTTGAATGATTCCTACATCAGTGTAAAATAGAATGTGTAAAGAGTCTATAAAATATAATTAAAAAACAAATGATCAGGCAGGGCTTGCTGGTGAATAGGGTAGAAGTGCAGTGAGGATCTCCATTAGCAATAACACAGAAAAGTGGATGAGGCATGTTCAGGGAATAGTTCCAAAATCTGAACCACGTATATAGGAATATTTAAAAAGTTTGAAGCAAGAACTCTAGTGCTTTTGAACCCACCAGGATCAGTGCCAAAATGCCAAAATGGCAGCTCCAGGACCAAGAGGGGAAGGATCAAAGCTGCCACGGATTGACATCTGCCAGAACCACGGAGATAAAAGTGTGGTCTTACCTTTTTTTTTTTTTTTTGTATCTGTTCATTGGCGTCTTGATGTCTGGGCACCACCATCCTGGTGAGAGGGGGTGCCTGAGTGAGTGGACACCCACCCCCCACCCCAAGGGTTCTACTATGCATGTGCACAGATCCTCTCCACACTTAAAGGGACAGATCCCACTTAAAAACAAACAGCAGCACAAACTGGCCTTTTACTAGGAAAAAGGCCAGAAAAGGTGTTGTGGATCAGGAAAGTTCCCTCCCTATACCCAAGAAGAGACAGAAATTGCTATCATATAGTCAAGCTACAATCATATACTATAAAACACCACAATCCAGGCAAGAATCAATATCAACTGCCATACACCAGATAGGCAGACAACACCTGTGAGAGTTACTCTGAGTTGAGTATTAAGAAGAGTGAAAAGGGAAGCCTATTTCCTAATCACATCTACCTGGAGGCAATCAGAAAGCATAAAAAAGTCAATAAAAAACTCAATTAAGTATTAAGTCAACAATTAACTACTGAATATGTCCAAGAAGCAGAAGCAGATGATCATATCAGCACATGTCCAGAAACAAGATAAAGTGACTGACACAAATTAGCTAAAGGTAGACCTACACTCCATACTGAAAAGAGGGCAGTCCTTGGAAATGCCAGAGAAGGAATTAAGAAAAATGATTATAAAATGTATCAAAACACTTTATAGTAGAGTTGAGAAAAATAAGGAAGAAGCCAGGAAAGCACTACAGGAGCAATTAAATAAGATAGATACAGCATTGGAAACAATTCAAAACATACAGGAAGAGGTCCAAATGATTAATAATAGAATATCAGAAATGGACAGTACACTAAAATGGCAAAGGAGTAGAATTGAAGAGATGGAAGCCAGAACTAGTGAGCTGAAAGACAAATCTCTCAATATTACTAAGATAGAAGAGCAAGCAAAAAAAAAAAAAATATATGAAGAAGGTGTAAGATTCATGTTGGACAACATGAAGAGGAATAACTTAAGAATTATTGACATTCTGGAACAGGAAGAATCACACAGTTCCACAGAGGAAATAGTTGAAGAGCTGCTGAAAGATAATTTTGTTAACATCTTGAAAAGCAAAAAGATAAACATTCAAGAAGCTCAATGAAACCCAGAAAGGATAGACCCCAAAAGAAAATCACTAAGACATATTATAATCAAGCTCTCCAAAATCGAAGATAAGAAAAGAATCCTAAAAGCAGCTAGGGAAAAGTATAACATACAAAGGCAATCAGATCATATTAATCTCTGATCTAATAGCAGAAACCATGCAGACAAGAAGGCAATAGGGAGACATATATAAAAGCCTGAAAGAAAAAAATATGACAACCAATAATCCTTTATCCAACAAAGCTTTCAATTATATATGATTGTGTAATCAAGTCATTTGAGGATAAACAGAAGACAAAGGATTTAACAAAGCCAACCCTATGCTGCAAAACATCCTAAAGGGAGTTCTGTGGACTGAGAACCAACAAGAACAGACAACAACCAGAGATTGACATATGTGGCAGTGCCACCCGGAACTCAATTGACAAATGGAAGAGTCAAGAAAAGAATAAAACTTTAAGAACAAATTCAGAGGATCTGAGAGGTCAGTCTATAATTAAAACAATTACAGTGTGAAAGAAGATAAACACATAGGAACAGGGACCCAGGTGATGAGAAAGTCAGGTAGATTACAGGATAAAACAGACTGTATTAAATGGAGGGAAAAGTTGGTGGAATATAAGATAACCTCAAAGAAAAATAATGCTTCACATCATTCAAAGAAAATGAAAATCCAAGAAGAATATGGAAACAATAAAATTAAGGAAACTGATAAGAAAGAACATAATAAACATGAACTCAGGACAGGAAGACATACAGAACAAAGAAACCAGCAGCCACACAAAAAAACCAAAAATAATGTCAGCAATTAATCCACACCAATCGATAATTACACTGAATGTAAATGGATTAAATACACCAGTTAAGAGACAGAGAGTGACAAAATGGATAACAAAACAAGATCCTTCAATATGCTGTCTGCTAGAGACACACATTACATAAAGAGACAAAAACAGACTAAAAGTCAAAGGATGGGAAAAAATATACCAAGCTAATTGCAACAAAAACCAGCAGGAGTGGCAATACTAATCTCAGATAAAATAAACATTAAAGCAAAAACCAGCATAATAGATAAATATGGACATTATTTCATGATTAAAGAAACAATTCAGCAAAATGACATAATCATATTAAATATCTATGCTCCTAATGAAAGAACTCAAAATATATAAGGCAAACTCTAATATATTTGAAGAAAGACAAATCTACAATAACAGTGGGCAATTTTAATATACTGTTTTCAAAAAATGGATAGAACAACAAGAAAGTAACTTGACAAAGACAAAGAGGAACTAAACAACACAATCAGGCAACTGGACTTCATAGATGTGTACAGAGCATTCAACCCAATAACAGCAAAGTTCACATTCTTTTCCAGTGTGCATGGAATATTCTCCAGAATAGACCATGTGCTAGGCCACAAAAAAAAGCCTCCATAAATTTACAAATATCAAAATACTACAAAGCATCTTCTCAGACCAGAATGCTATCAAATTAGAAATCAACAATAAGAAGATGAAGGAAATAAAGTCAAATACATGGAAATTGAATAACACTCTATTGAAAAACCACTGGAAGTAGAAGAAATTAAATGTGAATTCACAAAGTTCCTCGAAACAAATGAGAATGGAAACACACGTACCAAAATATTTGGGACACAGCAGAAGCAGTGCTGAGAGGATAATTTTTTGCAATAAAGGCACACATCCAAAAAGCAGAAAGAACCAAAATTACACATTAACACAGCATCTCCAACAATTAGAAACAGACCAACAGAAGGAACATACACTCACTAAAATAAAAAATAATAATAATAAAGATTAGAACAAAAATAAATGAGTTAGAAAACAGAAAAACTATAGAAAGAATTCACAGGACACGAAGCTGGTTCTTTGAAAGGATTAATAAAATTGACAAACCTAACAAAAGAAAAGAGGGAGAAAACACAAATAACACACATTAGAAACCACATGGGTGATGTCACAATGAAACAAATAGAAATAAAGAGGATTATAACAGAATATTATGAAGAGTTGTACTCCAACAAATTTGAAAACATAGAAGAGATGGATACATTTTTAGAAAAACACAGCCTATCAATACTTACACAGAGTGAAGTAGAAAACCTGAACAGACCCATAAAAAAAGAAGAAATTGATCAGGACATCAAAAAACTCTCAACCAAAAGAAGTCCAGGTCCAGATGGTTTCACTGGTGAGTTCTACAAGACATTCAGGGAAGAACTTCACTAAGAAAGAAAATTATAGATCAATATCCCTCATGAACAGAGACACAAAAATTCTCAACAGAATCCAGCAGCACATCAAAAAATAATACATCATGACCAAGTAGGATTCATATCAGGGATGCAAGGATGGTTCAACATTAGAAAAACAATCAATGTCATCCACCATATAAATTTAAAAAAAAGAAAAGAACCACATGATCATATCGATTGATGCAGAAAAGGCATTTGACAAAATCCAACATCCATTCCTGATAAAAACACTCAAGAATGTAGGAATTAAACGAAAAATCCTCAACATAATCAAGAGCATATATACAAAACCAACAGCCTACATTACTCTCAATGGATAGAAACTGAAAGCCTTCCCTCTGAGAACAGGAACCAGAAAAGGATGCCCTTTGTCACCACTCCAATTCTACATTATGCTGGAAGTCTTATCCAGAGCTATACAGAAAGTTAGGGAAATGAAAGGCATCCAAATTGGCAAAGAGGAAATAATACTCCCTATTTGCAGACAATATGATCCTATACATAGAAAACCCCAAACAGTAAAAAAGCTACTAGACCTCATTGGGAGATTCAGCAGAGTGACAAGGTATAAGATCAACATACAAAAATCAGTAACAATGACAGCACTGAAAAGGACATTAGGAAGGCAATAACATTTTCCATAGCCACCCAAAGGATGAAATATCTAGGTATAAATGTAACTAGAGAAACAAAGGACGTTTACAAAGAAAACTACAAAGCACTACTGCAAGAAAACAAAAGAGATTACAAAAGTGGATACATATATAATGCACCTGGATAGAAAGGCATAATATTGTGAAAATGTCAACACTGCCCAAAGCAATTTGTACTTACAATGCAATCCCAATCCAAATATCAACGACATTCTTCAAAGAGATGGAAAAAAAAATTACAAACTTTATATGGAAAGGAAAGAGATCCAGGATAAGCAAAGCACTGGTTAAGAAGAAAGATAAGGCTGGAAATCTCTCACTCCCTGATTTCAAATTTTACTACATGGCTACAGTGGTCAAAACAGCCTGGTATTAGTACAATGAAAGATACATTGATCAATGAAATAGAATCGAGAATCCAGAAATTAACTCATGCACATACAGCCAACTGATATTTGACAAAGGGCCTAATTATATTGCATGGGAAGGAGACAGTGTCTTCAACAGATTGTACTGGTAAAATTGGAAAGCGATATGCAAAAAATTGAAACAAGACCTTTACCTCATGCCTTATACAAAAATGAACTCAGCATGGATTAAAGACCTGAATGTGAATCCCAGAATTATGATGGCTATCAATGAAAATATAGGAACAAATGTGAGGGCTTTAATACAGGGCATACACAGACTACCAAACAATGAAAATTACACACAAAAAAGTAGACAAAATAGATGAGTGGGGCATTCTAAAAGTTAAAAACTTATGTGCACCAGAAGACTTCACTAAAAGAGTAAAATAGAAGCACACAGAATGGAAAATAAATCTTTTGCAACGACATATCAGACAATGGACTAATTTCTAAATTATATAGGAAACTACAACACCTCTATAAGAAAAAGACAAATAACCCAATTAAAAAATGGGCAGAGGACAGGAAAAGACACTTCGCCAAGGAGTAGATCCGGGCAGCCAACAAACATATGAAGACATGTTCATAATCACTAGCCATTAGAGAGATGCAAATCAAAACAACAATGAAATATCATCTCACATAGCAATAACAGTAAATATCAAAAAAGTAGAGGACAATAAATGCAGGTGAGCATTCGGAGAGACTGGGATTCTCCTACATTGCTGGTGGGATTGCACAATGGTCCAACCGCTCTGGAAAGCAATATGGTGCTTCCTCAGAAGGTTGGAAATAGAAATACCTTATGATTCAGAAAGAGATATATTGTGTAGTGTTATGAATAAGACTGCTAACCTCAGGTTCAGCAGTTCAAAACTACCAGCTGTTCCTCAGGAGAAGGATGAGGCTTTCTGCTTCTATAAAAATTTAAAGCTTCAGAAACCCTGTATAGGGTTGCTATAAGTTGGAATCACCTCCATGGAATATTACTACCACCATGATCTAGCAATTCCTCTACTTGGTATTTACCCACAAGAAATATGAGCCATAACAAAAGTAGATATTTGCACACCAATGTTAATAACAGCACTATTTATAGTAGCAAAAAATATGGAGACAGCCTAAGTGCCCATCAAAGGAAGAATGGATAAACAAACTGTGGTACATACACAAAATGGAATATTATGCTACCTTGAAGAATAACAAGGAAGCTGCAAGCCACTGCATAACATGGATGAACCTTGAGGACATTATGTTGAGTGAAATTAGTCAGTCACAAACGGAGATCTACTATTGTAAAAGACTAAGAAAAAGAACCCATACTAAAGGGGAGTGGGGGGAATTCATTGTTGATTGCTGGGAAGTTGGTGGTGTTTGAGGGGAGAGAGGGGAAGGTGAGCATAGGGTAGACAATAGACACAGTATAGCTTGGGTATGTGTGGGGGCAATACACAAGAAAGGGGAGGGGAATGGAAGGACAAGGTGGATGGGAGAACAGTTAGGCAGGTTTGAAGGGACTAAGTGGGATAGAGGTAAATAATGATGTACACCCATCCTTGAAACAACAGGACTCTGGGATATACAGGAATTGAGGCATGGTTTGAGTGGGTAAAAGAGGGGTAATAATGCTAAGATGCTTGGCTGTCTTTTGAATCTCAGTTTCTCTTGCCTAACATTATGAAATAGACACTTGATGGGGAGAGAAAGGAATAGACAGAAATATCACCATAGAAAGCTTGTAAGTCCATCTTCAACCTATAATTGATTAGAATACCTATAATGGGTCTAGAACTTAACCTGTAAAGGAGGTTTTCTGCAGAGCCTTTGCATTGCATAAACCATAAGTGGAATCCTGAACCCCATCCAGAATCTTCTGAGGTGGGAAATTTCCATTTGAAAGGACAAGCAAACCAGCGGCTTGAAGAGCAGAAGATATTTCTTGAAAGAAAGACCAGCAGGAAAAATCAAAAACAATAATTGCAGTCTGATCAACTACTACAAGAACAAGCAAGCTGTTAGCCTGGGAGCCATCAAGGCAAATGGTTGGGTCCCCTAAGGGTAAACCCCCTTCCAAGACTAAGACTCAAGGGGAACACACAGGCAGGCGTGTGGCCTGGCTCGTGACCACGTTGGTCACTGATAAGGGGAAGTGGGGGAAAAAAAGCAATGAAGTTGTGAGTTATGTCCAAACACATTCAATAGACTCCTGTGAACCCGAATTCAGACCAGGTTGGTAAGCATTAAGGAAAGACCTGGGGACTCCTGAGCCCAGAGTCAGTGACATGGGCACAAAGGACTATAGTGGAGAGTGAAGAATCGAGCTGATATGAAATATGAAGTGAGGGTAGATGCACAACACCCATACTTGCAGATAGTACCCACTTGACCTGGCTTTAATGGCTGGATGATCAGAACTCGACTAGAAAAAGAAAAGGAAATTAAAAAAAAGAGTAATCTGCTACAATTTGATGAACTTGACCTATACTTATGGATGTAGTAGATCGAAAGAGGGAACAAACCTTTACAGCAAGGATCATTCCTACCCCCTCAGTACAGAGGGTTGACAGAGTTGGGCAACTTAGATATTGGCTACCAAAAAGCAGGAGGCCTAAAAGGTAAGAAGTGACTGACTTACAAGATTTCAAGAGGGAGCCTAATTCCAGAGGGTGCAGGGGAAGGTAGAATCTTCACTGAGTTGTTTCTAATCTGCCTGGACTGGGCTGATGAAAGGATATGGGGATAAGACTCTTGTGGTACAATAGTGAATAATTATTGTCAGGACTGACTGTAAGGGTGGAAAATGTAAAGGCAGATGTTTTATAACAAAAGGAGGGAGTGGTTGATTTTGCAGCCCAGAGTGGAGGTCCCTGGGACCATCAAGAGAGAGGACTGGAGTGAGGGACTCTACTCAGAGAAGCAGTGATGTCAGAGATGGAGGCAGAGATGGAGCAGCTGAGGACTCTAGAATCAGGGAGGGAGAAGGACTGTGTGCTGGAGACGAGGGGGCAAGAGTGTACCCTTTGGTTGTTTGATGATTCATGGAGGGGATTGTAATCATTTAAATGAAATGAAGTACGATAGGATGAATGTAAAGCTAATGTTCTCCCATGTAAACTATCACATA
>NW_006408965.1:426851-431653 GCF_000296735.1 Chrysochloris asiatica
AGGGTTGACAGAGTTGGGCAACTTAGATATTGGCTACCAAAAAGCAGGAGGCCTAAAAGGTAAGAAGTGACTGACTTACAAGATTTCAAGAGGGAGCCTAATTCCAGAGGGTGCAGGGGAAGGTAGAATCTTCACTGAGTTGTTTCTAATCTGCCTGGACTGGGCTGATGAAAGGATATGGGGATAAGACTCTTGTGGTACAATAGTGAATAATTATTGTCAGGACTGACTGTAAGGGTGGAAAATGTAAAGGCAGATGTTTTATAACAAAAGGAGGGAGTGGTTGATTTTGCAGCCCAGAGTGGAGGTCCCTGGGACCATCAAGAGAGAGGACTGGAGTGAGGGACTCTACTCAGAGAAGCAGTGATGTCAGAGATGGAGGCAGAGATGGAGCAGCTGAGGACTCTAGAATCAGGGAGGGAGAAGGACTGTGTGCTGGAGACGAGGGGGCAAGAGTGTACCCTTTGGTTGTTTGATGATTCATGGAGGGGATTGTAATCATTTAAATGAAATGAAGTACGATAGGATGAATGTAAAGCTAATGTTCTCCCATGTAAACTATCACATAGTTCACAACAAAAACTTAAAAAAAAAACAAAAAAACAAATGATCATCCATGTTTATCCCACATTAATATTTACATTTGGCTTATGTCCTTAGTTGAACACACTGAGTGTTTTTCTTAGGCTTCCCCATTGCCATACGTCTACACTTTTTTCTTACTCTATTATAAAATATTTTGATACTGTATTTGCTCTAGATTTCCGGTTGCATGTATTCTAAGGATGTAGCATATACAGGAGGTATATGATGGTGAAGAATGCTTTCTTACCAGCATGGCAGAATGTTGTTGTTGTTATTGTTGTTAGGTGCCATCGAGTCAGTACCAACTCATAGCAACCCTATGCACAGCAGAATGAAACATAGCCCAGTCTCAGGTCAACCTCACAATTGTTGCCATGCTTGAGCTCATTGATACTGCCACTTTACCAATCCATATTGCTGGAGGTCTTCCTCTTTTCCTCTGACTCTCCACCTTACCAAAGATGATATCCTTCTCCAGTGACTGGTGTCTCCTAACAATATGTTTGAATATGAGAGACGAAGTTTGGCCATCTTGGCCTCCAAGGAGTAATTTGGCTGCACTTCTTCCAATACAGATCTGTTTGTTCTTTTGGCAACCCATAGCATTTTCAATTTTCTCCTCCAACACCATAATTCAAATGAATCAATTCTTCTACAGTCTTCCTTATTCACTATCCAGCTTTCAAATGAATATGAAGTTATTCAAAATACTATGGCTTAGTTCAGGCACTCCTCAGATTTGCCTAATGTAATACATCATTTGATTTCTTGACTGCTACTTCCATGAGTGTTGATGGTTGATCCAAGAAGAATGAAGTCCTTGACAACTTCAATCTTTTTTCCATTGATAAGAATGTTGGTTATTGGTCCCAATATGACACTGAGATGTAATCCATACCGAAGGCTGTGGTTTTGATTTTCGTCAATAAGTATTTTAAGTCCTCTTCAGAAATAAGGGCTGGTTTATGATGTAGGAATGAAATTTTTTGTGTCCTCATAAGAAAATTGCTTCAAACGTGCTCTGAAGTTTGAAAAAAGCAATGGTAGCTATTTTTCTCACTAGGCTTCAAGGTCAGGTGGTGTTTTCCTTGCTCAATTCTTATTCCTCTTAATTGTTGTTGTTGTTAAGTGACGTCGAGTTGGTTCCGACCCATAGCGACCCTGTACAGGGTTTCCGAGGGTGTAAATCTTTACAGGAGTAGAAAGCCTCATCTTTCTCCTGCAGAGCGGCTACTAGTTTCGAACCAAGGTTCGCAGCCTGATTTGTAACCACTACGCTACCAGAGCTCCTTTTCCTGGAACTCCAGAAATGGGACCCATACTTCCTTCTCTGTTGCAATCCTCTTTGAAACTCCATTGATGGGATCCACACTTCCTTCTCTGTTGTGGAATCCTCTACAGAACTCCACTGTTTCTTGAATATTTTAACTTTTGTCTAATTGTCACGTTTCCACTATCCATATAGATGGTATTTCTGGGATTTCACCTTCTTGTTAAGGACCTCTGGTAGCATAGTGGTTACAAATCAGGCTGCAAACCGTAAAGTCAGCAGTTCAAAACTACCAGCTGTTCCATGGGAGAAAGATGAGGCTTTCTGCTCCCATAAAGATTTATAGACTCGGAAACCCTGTACAGGATCGCTATGAGTCAGAACTGACTTGACAGCACTAGACAACAACAACCTTCTTGTTATCTTCTCATTAACCTTTCCTTCCACTATAAATCAGCCATCTACTTAGAAAGTAATGTTAAGTACTGTGCTCCCTCACTTTTAAGCATTCTGTTTTCTGAACACTTGCTCTTTTTCCAGCACATTCCTTCTTATAGTCTGAGTTCAAACAAAGAAAACCAAATCTCTGATCCTATAATATTTTCACTTCTCCTTATCCTATTTCTTATTCTCATTTCCCTCTTTACCTAGTTTAGATTTCAAAATTTATAATTATAAACATTATTTTGCATATACCCTCATTTCCCTTGTTCCTCTCTCTTTTACTAACACAGGAGTCAGGATTTAAACTCAATCAGACTAATTCCAGTGTTTGAGCTCTTAATCACTACAGTATACATATATTATCTCATTTGGGTCTTACAACACACCTGTAAAATAAATCAGAAAATAGATCCTTAGAGAAGTTAAATCTTGCAAGTCACAGTTTGTAAGTGGTAGGCTAGTATTTAAACTCTTAGCATCTCCTGTCCTACACCTAGACAACTGAACTTGTCTGGGGAAAAATATGTGCTTATTGATCCCACTTTAAAGTCATAACCACATCAACCTAATGGCTGTGGCTGTTAAGTGCTGTTGAGTCAATTCCAACTCATAGCAAGATACTAGGGTTTCTGAGCAGTGACTGTTGAATTTGAACCACCAACTTTGTCATTCAAACCGACCTTACAGTTCTGTGCTTATCCTACAGTGCCAGACCAGATGCCTATCCTTCCCTAGTCTGCTTTATTTTTTCAAATATTTCTCAAGTCTCCCACCTTTCTCATCTGCATTCTTTTCTGATAGTCTTGCTTTATATTACACTGAGATCATAGCAATAACCTGAAATGATTGTTCCCAGTGTTCCACCATCACATCTACCATCCCTTCAGAGTGGACAGTCATATACTCTAAGTTAATAATAATAATAAAAATAGCATGATGGTAGCATCTGACCTCCTCTGACTTTCCAAGAAGGAAAGAGAATTAGACTCAACATCATCATCAACCCAAGGCTGATTCCCAAGGATGCTGAGGTTAAATATGCCTGCAGACTTTCATCTACTCTAAAAAATATGATACTAATCATCTCTCCTACAGCACACTCTACTCAGCTCAGTTTGATGATTCATTACAATGGCTACACAGAACTCACACACCAACCTCACAGTTATGAGGTTTATTAGAGACGTTAATAATTTACATTTCAGTATTAGCAATGCTCAGGACACAGTTCTTTCAGTAATGACAGCTTTTATCAAGTCAGGCTCTCAGACAGGTAGGTGTCTCTCTAATCCTTGGTCATGAAGTCATGGGTTCCTAAACCCCTTCCCTACTTCAGCAATATTACAAAGCTCTTTTAGTGCTGCTGATACGTGCACAAAGGGCACACTATTACACCATAAGCTTTAGCCTGAAGATACAACTCTAGTTTTGTGAGCCAGCAAACCTAGCTCCCCAGTTAAGTGCCTGGAGATACTCCACTCCACAAATGAGCCTCCTGCCTAAAAGCACTTGCTTTGAAGCCTGGGAAACTAACCATTTTGTCTGATGCTTTGGCTCTTTATTCAGCTGTTGCTGCTCTTCTGCAACTCCTTTGCTACCTTTGCAGCTTTCTATACATCAGTCAAGAAAGGATCTCAGGGTCCAAAAGACATGCTCCAATCCTGGCCCTTCTTCCTTGATGGTGGGATTGCAAAATGATCTAACCTCTCTGGAAAGCAATATGATGGTTCCTCAGAAGGCTGGAAATAGAAATACCTTATGATCCAGCAATTCCTCTACTTGGTAATTACCCACAAGACATACGAACCATAACACGGGTAGATATATGCACATCATGTTCATAGCAGCACTATTTACAATAGCAAAAATATGGAGATAGCCATAGTGCCCATCAACTGAAGAATGGATAAACAAACTGTGGTACATACACACAATGGAATATTATGCTAACTTGAAGACTAACAAGGAAATTGCAAGCCACCGCATAACATGGCTGAACCTTGAGGACATTATGTTGAGTGAAATTAGTCAGTCACAAAAGGAGAAAGACTGCACAGGACCACTATTGTAAAAGACTAAGAAAAAGAACCCATACTAAAGGGGGTTGGGATTCTTTGCTGGTTACTGGGATGTAGGGAGTGGGTGAGGGGAGGGAGGGGAAGGTGGAACACAGGGTAGGTTATAGACACAGGATAGTTTGGGTGCTAAGGGGAGAGGAATGGAAGAACAAACTGGATGGGCGAACAATTAGGTAGGTTTGCATGGGCTAAGTGGGATAGAGGTAAATAATGGAACCTTGGAACAACAAGGCTCTGGGATACAGGGATTGAGACATGGTTGGAAAGGGAAAAAGGGAAAAAATAATGTTAAGATGCTTGGCTGTCTTTTTAATCTTGGTTTCCCTTGCATAACATTATAAAATAGACACTTGTGGGGGAGAGAAAGGAATAGACAGAAATAACACCATACAAAGCTTTTAAGTCCATCTTCTGCCTATAACTGA
>NW_006408965.1:432033-434517 GCF_000296735.1 Chrysochloris asiatica
CAGCAATGAAGCTGTGAGCTAAGCCCTACAATGTTCAATAGACTCCTGTGAACCCGGGTGAAGACCTGGTTGGCCAGCAGTGTGGCAAGACCTGGGGACTCTTTGGCCTAGAATCGGTGCTACATAGCCACAGAGGACTAGAGTGGAGAGTGAAGCATCCAGCTGATAAGAAGAGATGGTATACGCACAAGAACACCCACACTTGAAGATAATACCCACTTGACCTGGATTCAATGACTGGATGATCAGAGCTCAACTCCAAGAAGAAAAAGGGAAAAAAGAGTCATTGATGCAATTTGATGAACTTGAGCTACACCTATGGATTCAGTAGCTCAAAAGAGGAAACAAACCTTTACAGTGAGGATCATTCCCACCCACTTCATGCACAGAGTAGACAGGGATGTGCAATTTGGACATTGGCTACCCAAAGGGGGTGGGGTACAAAGGCAAGAAGTGACTCGCTTACAAGCTTTCAAGTGAAACCTAGATCCAGAGGGCGTGGAGGAAGGTAGAATCTCCACTGAGTAGTATACAATTTGTCTAGGCGGGGCTGATGAAAGGAAATGCGGACAGGTCTCTTGTGATACAATGGTGAATAATTGTTATCAGGACTGATTTACTATGCCGGGAATGACAAATTGAAGAGGAATGATGTTGCATTCATTGTCAAAAAGAACATATCCAGATCAGTCATGAGTTACAACACTGTCTTTGATAGGATAAGATTCATGCACCTAAAGGGAAGACCAGTTAATACCACTATTATTCAAATTTATGTTCCAACCACTAAAGCCAGTGAGGATGAAATAGAAGAATTCTACCAACTTCTTCAATCTGAAATTGATCAAACCTGCAATCAAGATGTATTGATCATTACTGGTGATTGGAATGCAAAGGTTGAGAACAAAGATGAAGGATCAGTAGATAGAAAGTATGGCCTTGGTGATAGAAATGATGCTGGAGATCACAAGATAGAATTCTGCAAAATCAATGATTTCCTCATTTCAAATACCTTATTTAGACAGCATAGGAGATGATTATACACATGGACCTCACCAAATAGAATACACAGAAAACACATTGACTACATATGTGGAAAGAGATGATGGAAAAGCTCCATAGCATCAGCCAAAACAAGGACAGGGGCAGATTGTGAAGCAGACCATCAATTACTTCTATACAAATTAAAACTGAAGCTGAAGAAAATGAAAACAAATCCACGAGAGCCTAAGTATGACCTTAAATATATCCCACCTGAATTTAGAGCTCATCCGAAGAACAGATTTGATGCATTAAACACTAAAGCCCAAAGACCAGAAGAGTTATGGAATGACATCAGAACATCATACAAGAAGAAAGCAAAACGTCATTAAGAAAACAAGAAAGAAGGAAAAGGTCAAAATGGATGTCAGAAGAGACACTGAAACTTGCTCTTCAGCATACTGGTGCTAAAGCAAATGGAAAAAATGAGGAGGTAAAAAAGCTGAACAGAAAATTTCAAAGGTCGTATCCAGAAGACAAAGTCAAATATCACACTGAAATGTATAAAGATCTGGAGTCAAAAAACCAAAAGGAAAGAACGCACTCAACATTTCTCAAGCTGGAGGAACTGAAGAGAAAATTCAAACCTCGACTTTTGTTATTGAAGGATTCTCTGGGCAAATTATTGAATGATGCAGAAAGCATTGAAAAAAGATGGAAGGAATACACTGAGTTACTGTATCAAAATGGTTAATGTTCAACCATTTCAAGTGATGCATATGATCAAGAGCTAATGATACTGAAGGATGAAGTCCAAAGTGCACTGAAGTAATTGGCAAAGAACAAGGCACCAGGAATAGATGGAATAAAAATTGAAATCTTTCAAGAAGGTGAGGTGGAACGTGAGGTGCTCACTCATCTATGCCAAGAAATTTGGAAGACAGCTCTCTGGCCAAATGTTTGGAAGAGATCCTTATTTTTGTCCATTATGAAGAGAAGAGGCCCAATGGAATGTGGAAATCATCACACAATGTCTTTCTATGCCATGCAAGTAAATTTTACTAAAGGTAATACAGAAACTGTTGCAAACATGCATTGACAGAGAACTTCCAGAGGTTCAAGCCGGATACATAAGAGGCTGAGGAATGAGGGAGATCATTGCTGATGTCCTATGGATCTTGGCTGAAAGCATTGAATAGTAGAAAAAATGTTTACCTCGACTTATTGACTATACAAAGGCGTTCAATTGTGTGGATCATGACAAGCTATGGACAGCACTGTGGAGTACGAGTATTCTGGTACACTTAATTGTACTCCTGAGGAGTATGTACATGGACTAAGAGGCAGTTGTTCTGACAGAACACGGAAACACTGAATGGTTTAAAATTAAGAAAGGTGTGCGACAGGGTTGTATTCTTTCACCATAGTTATTCAACCTGTATGCTGAGCAAATAATCCTAGAAACTAGGTTCTATGAAGAAAAATGTGGCATCAGGATTGGAG
>NW_006408965.1:435162-439619 GCF_000296735.1 Chrysochloris asiatica
GAGGGACCAGTCACTAGAGAATAATATCATGCTTGATAAGGTGGAGGGTCAGAGAACATAGGAAGACCCCCAGTGAAATGGACTGGCAAAGTGGCAGCATGAATGGACTCAAGAAAGGCAACCAATGTGCAGTTGGCCCAGGACAGGACAGTGTGTCGTTCTGTTGTGCATAGGGTCACTATGAGTTGGCACCAACTTGATGGCACCTAACAACAACAACAATAACATTCCTTATTCATTGTCCAAAATTCATATGTATCTAAATCTGTTGAAAATAGCATATCTTAGGTCAGGCTCACCTTAGTTCTCAAACTTTCATCTTTGATAAGGTCTAATGCAGAAGATTATCCTAGTGATTTCCTGACTGTTGCTTCCATGGTTGCCAATAGTGTATCTAAGCAAAATTAACTCTTTGAAAATGTTAGTGATTTCTCCACTGATCATGATGTTATTAAATGGAGAAATAAACTAAAGCCTCAGCTTCCAATATTGAAGAATTGTTGTTCTGCTGTGCCATCGTGTCACTATAGATTCATAGAATATGTATAGGGATTCCAAGGAATGACTGGTGAGTTTGAACTATGTGGCTTGCAGTTAAACTGACGTTGCATTCCAGTTTTATCCTAAATCACCACAAAGGATCCTATGGGCAAAATGATGAATGACGCAGAAAGCATCAAAGGAAGATGAAAGGAATACACATAGTAATTGTACAAAACAGAAATGGACCATGTTCAATTATTTCAAGAGATAGCATATGATCAAGAGCCAATGGTAATAAAGGAAGAAGTATAAGGTGCACTGGAAGCACTGACAATGAATAAAGCTCTGGGAACTGATGGAATACAAATTGAGTCTTTCAACAAACTGATGCAGCACTGGAGACACTTATTCATCTATTCAAGACTTGGAAGACAACTACCTGGCCAACTGATAGAAGAGATCATATTTGTGCACATTTCAAAGAAAGGTGACTCAATGGAATGTAGAAATAATCTGTCACTATCATTAATATCACATACAAGTAAATTTTTGCTTAAGATAATTTAAAAAACACCTGGAACAGTACATTGATAAGGAATTGCCAGAGGTTCATACTGGATTCAGATGAGGACATGGAATGAGGAATATCATTGCTGCTTCTGATGGATCTTGTCTGAAAACAGAGAATGTCAGAAAGACATTACCTGTGCTTTACCGACTCTGTAAAGGCTTTCAACTGTGTGGATCATGACAGTTATGGGCAATATTTTATAGAATGAGTATTCTTGAACATTTAATGGTGCTCATGAGGAACCGGTACTTACACAAGGAAGCATTCATTTGAATAGAACAAGGTATCATGAAATGGTTTAAAATTAGGAAAACTGTGCCCAAGTTGTATTCTTTCACCATATTATTCAATCTGTATGCTGGGTTAATAATCTAAGAATCTGGATTATATGAAGAAGAAAGTGGCAGCAGGATTGGTGGAAGACTCATTAGCAATCTGTGATATGCAGATGACATAGCCTTGCTTTCTGAAAGTGAAGGTGTCTTACAATACTTACTGTTAACTACAACATTCAGCAAAGGTTGTATCTCAAAGTAAAGAAATCAAAAACACACACTGCTCAATCAACAAACAACATCATGATGAATGTAGAAAATATTGAAGTTGCCCAAGATTTCATTTTGTTAGTATACATTATCAATACTCATGGATGTAGCAGACAGGAAATCCAACACGTTATATTAGGCAAATCTATTACACAAGTCCTTTAAAATATTTAACATCAAAGATGTCAGTTTAAGAAGAAATGTGCACCAGATCCAAGCCATGGTATTTTCAATAGTCTCATATGCATGTGAAAGTTGGACTGTAAAAAAGGAAGATTGTAGAATAATTTATACATTTTAGTTAAGGTGTTGGAGAAGATTATTAAAAGGACTATGGACTCCCTAAGGAACAAATAAATATGTGTTGTAAAATACAGCCAGAATGCTCCTTAGAATCAGGATAGCTAGATTTAATTTTTTATATATTTGACATGTTATCAGAAATGACCAGTTCCTGGAAAAGAATATTATGTTAGGTAAAGTAGAGGTCAGCAAAAAAGAGGAAGACCACCAATGAGATGAATTGGCACAATGGCAGCATCAACAGGCTCAAGCTTAGCAAGGATTATGAGGCTGGAACCGACTAAATGGCATACAACAACAACAACAGAGACCTCAGCCTAAAACACCATGATAAGAACAGAGATTGATTGATTGAAATATTAAAATGTTGTGTGGCAGATGTCTCCAATACTAATATTTCCATTGTTGTTTAGTGCCATGGAGACAGCTCTGACTAATAGTGGTCCTGTACAGGATTTCTGTGGTGTCCTTGTGCAGCGGTGTATGATAAGCATTCAAATACAAGGTCCGTTTAAACCTTAAGGTTGGCAGTTCCAACCCACCAGCTGCTCTTTGGAAACCCTATACAGGATTGCTATGGATTGCAACTGACTTGACGGCACTTAACAACATAGGGTTTCTGAGGAGCAGCTGGTGGATTTTAACCCCTTACATTGAGGGTATCAGTCCTGTGCTTATCTTTTAGAACCACATCAGGACTCCCAAATCTTAAGTGGTTGCATTACTGCCTCATGACATCATGATAAATTGGATTGGCCATCAATACTCATGGAAGCAGCAATCAAGAAATCAAAAGACCTATCACATAGAGCATATCTGCTGCAGAAGTCCTCCTCAGAGTTTGTTCAAGAGCAAATATATCTCTTTGAGAACTAAGGTGCACCTGACTGAAACCATGGTATTTTAAATCACCCCATAATCATGAAAGTTCAACAATGAATAAATAATACAGGAGAAGAATAGAAACATTTGAATTATGTTGAAGATTACTGAAAGTATCATGAATTTCCAGTAGAACAAATGGATATGTCTTGAATCAAGTATAGCCAGAATGCTCCTTAGATGTGAGGATGGCAAGACTTCGTTTCTTTTGTTTTGGACATATTGTCAGGATAGACCAGTCCCTGGAGAAGGACATCATACTTGGTAAAGTCAGAGGCTAGTTAAAAAGAGGAAAACCCTCAGCAAGATGGATTGGCATAATAACAGCAACAATTGGCTTAAAATAACTATGATGAGGATGGCTCAGGACCAGGCGGTGTTTCTCTTTTCTGTGCATAGGGTCGCTATGAATTGGAAATTACTTCACAGCACCCAATAACAGCAACAACAATAACATGGCTGCCTAAAATCAACACAATGATTTTCAATATATTTTAAAGCTTATAATTGTCAGGTGACTACACTCTGGCCAAAATAATGTAATGTGAACAACTTCCAAATAGTGATTTTAAGGAAAAAGGACATGTTTTGTTTTATCTCTCCTTCATAGTCCCATAATTTTCTATGTTAGATCAAGAATACACTGGGCATACAGGTGTTGTTGTTGTTGTTGTTATGTACCTTGGAGTCAGTTCTGACTCATAGCGAACTTTTACAGGGTTTCTGAGGATATAAATCTTTATGGGAGCAGAAAACCTCATCTTTCTTCCATGGAACAGCTGGTATTACGAACAGCTGACCCTGAGGTTAGCAGCCCGATTCTTAACCACTATGCAACTAGAGATCCTTGTTATCTTCATTTATACAGACAGGCAACACCCTAGTGGGTAATGAAGCAATGTTAGAGAAGAATTCTAGGTCTCCAATTCAGTGAATTTATCATGCCAATATTGGACTATTGCCATCTTTCTAAAATACTGAACTATCGGTCTCTTTGTTCAACAACCTAACATATATGCCAGCTAACACTGAGGTAAATGCCCAAGTAAGTAAGTAGACATAAGAATGGTACACTGTGGATACTTTTCTCTTTTAACTTGAACTAAAGATGTGACTAAGCCAGCCTTTCTGGTATTCTCTGCTTTCAGCCAAGATCCATCAGACATCAGCAATGATATCCCTTGTTCCATGGCCTCTTCTGAATGCATCTTGAACCTTTGGAAGTTCTCTGTCAATGTATGCTTCTAGCCATTTTGGTATTACCTTTAGTAAAATTTTACTTGCTTGGGATATCAAAGATATTGTCCAATGATTTCTGCATTCCATTGGGTCACCTCTCTGGAATGGGCACACTTACGCATCTCTTACAATCGGTTGGCCAGATAGTTTTCTTCCAAATTTCTTGGCACATATGAGTAAGTGCCTCCTGTGCTACCTCACTTTCTTGAAATATTTCAATTATTTATTCCATCAATTCCTGAAGCCTTGTTCTTTGCCAGTTCCTTCAAAGCACCTTGGAGTTCTTCCTTCATTATCATTGGCTCTTGATCATATGCTACCTCTTGAAAAAAAAATTTTTTTAAAAAGTATTTATTGTAAATTATGTGGTTTTTACATGGGAGAACATCAGTTTTACATTCATCCTATCGTATTTTGTTTCATTGCAATGATTA
>NW_006408965.1:439719-441032 GCF_000296735.1 Chrysochloris asiatica
CAGCCCCTCTTTCTCCCTACTCCAGTGTACCCAGCTGCTCCATCTGTCCACATCATCGTCTCTGTCTCCATTTCTGGTGTTGCTGCTTCTCTGGGTAGGGTTCCACACTCTGCTTTTTTCACTTGATAGTCCCAGGGACCTCTGCTCCTGAACTGCAAAATCAATCAGTCCCCTCCTTTTGTTACAAAACAACAAAAACATCTACTTTTACACTTCTGACCCTCACAGTCAGTCCTGATAGCAATTATTCACTTTTGTACCACAAGAGTCTTATCCCCATCTCCTTTCATTAGCCCCATCCCAACAGATTGGAAACTATTCAGTGGAGATTCTACCTTCCCCTGTCCCATCTGGAACTAGGCTCCCTGTTGAAAGCTTGTAAGCTAGTCACTTATTGACTATAGGTCCCCAATTTTTGGATAGCCAATGTTTAAGTTGCCTATCCCTGTCAACCCTGTGTACCAAGGGGGTGGGAGTGAGCCTTGCTGTAAAGGTTTGTTCCCTTTTTTGAGCTACTACATCCATAAGTATAGGTAAAGTTCATCAAATTGTAGTGGCTTACTCTTTTTTCCCCCTCTTCTTTCTTCTTATAGTCAAGTTCTGATCATCCAGCTATTGAAGCCAGTACTATCTGCAAGTATGGGTGTTCTTGTGCATCTCCCCTCACTTCATATCAGCTGGATGCTTCACTCTCCACTCTAGACCTCTGTGGCCATGTCATTGCCTCTGAGCCAAGGAGTCCCCAGGTCTTGCCATACTGTTGATCAACCAGGTTTCCATCCAGGTACACAGGAGTCTATACTTAGCTCCCAACTTAATTGCTGTTTTCCCCATACTTCCCCTTATTGGAGACCAACATGTTCACTAGTCAGACCACCCTGGAACGGAGTTTGCACTGAGGGGACCCGACTGCTTGCCTTGATGGCTCCCAGGTGCACAGCTTGCTTGTACTTGTAGTAAACAATCAGACTGCTGTTATTGTTTTTTATTTTTCCTGCCAGTCATTCTTTCATGAAGTATCTGCTGTTCTTCAAGCCTTTCCATGCTGGTCTACTGTTCCTTTCAGGTGGAAATTTCCCACCTCTGATGATTCTGGGTGGGTGGGATTCAGGATTCCACCTATGGTCTTATGCAATACAAAGGCTCCTCAGGAAACCTCTTTCAATGGGCAACTTCTAACCCCCCTGTAAGATATTCCAATCAGTTATATGTTGGGGTCTGACCTCTACATAGTTGTGTTGTTCACGAGTGTTTGGTTCACGAGGAGGGGAGATCCAGCGGCGATAGGGATAGCGAAAGAATACACAGACAAA
>NW_006408965.1:443736-445565 GCF_000296735.1 Chrysochloris asiatica
AGGTTTGCCAATGATTTGGCAATTGTATTAATCCTTTCAAAGAACCAGCTTCTTGTACTGTTGATTCTTTCTATAGTTATTCTGTTTTCCATCTCATTTATTTCTGCTGTTATCTTTATTTATTGTTTCTTTTCTTTTGGTGACTGTAGAGTCCCTCTATTGGTCTGTTTCCAATTGTTGGAGATGCTGTTAATGTGTTAATTTTGGCTCTTTCTTCTTTTTGGATATACACATTTATTCCAATAAATTGTCCTCTCAGCACTGCTTTCACCATGTCCCAAATTATTTGGTATGTTGTGTTTTTGTTCTCATTTGTTTCTAGGAAGTTTATGAATTCACATTTAACTTCTTCTTTTACCCAGTCACTTTTCAGCAGGGTGTTATTTTGTTTCCATGTATTAGACTTAATTTCCTTGGTATTCTTATTGTTGATTTCTAGTTGTATAGCATTGCGGTCTGAAATGTTCCTTTGTAATATTTTGATGTATGTTTTTATATTTATGGAGGCTTGCTTTGTGACCTAATATATGGTCAATTCTGGAGAATATTCAATGTGCACTGGAGAAGAATGTATATTGTGCTTTTGTTGGGTTGAATGTGCTGTACATATCCATGAGGTGAAGTTGGTTGATTGTGCTGTTTAGTTCGTCTGTAACTTTGTTGAATGTCTTTCAGTTTGTTCTGTCCCTTTTCAAAGTAGAGTATTAAAATTGTCCACTATAATTGAATATTTATCTATTTATTTCTTCAATTCTAGTAGGGGTTGATTCATGTATTTTGGTGCTCTTTCATTGGGAGCATACATATTTATTAATGTTATGTCTTCTTGCTCAATTGACCTTTTGATCATGAGATAGTGTCCTTCTTTATCTCTTATGCTGGTTTTTGTCTTACAGTTTACTTTATCAGTGATTATATTACCACTCATGCTTGTTTATTATTGCAGTTAGCTTGGTATATTTTCTTCCATCCTTTAACTTTTAGTCTGTTTTTGTCTTTGTGTGTAAGGTGTGCCTCTTGCAGACAGTATATTGAAGGATCTTGTTTTCTCATATATTCTGCCACTCTCTGTCTCTTACAATTAATCCATATATATTCAATGTAATTACCAATAGGTATGAATTAGTTGCTGCCCTTATGTAAAATTTTCAGCCAGAGTGCTGCTTGGAGACCAGGATGGCCAAGCTTCGTCTCTCATACTTTGGACATGTTGTCTTGAGGAAACAGTAGCTGGAGAAGGATGTCATGCTGGGTAAGGTGGAGGGTCAGAGAAAAAGAGGAAGACCCCTAACGAGATGGATTGGCGAGGTGGCATCATTGATGGACTCAAGTGTGGCAGCGGTAGTGAGTTTGGCCCAGGATCAGACATTGTTTCATTCTGCTGTGCATGGGGTCGCTATGAGTCAGTTCCGACTTGATGGCACCTGACAACAACATCTGTTTTCTTAGTTTCAGGTGGTGTTCCTATGTCTGTCAACCTCTGGTTGTTGTCTGTTCTTGTTGGTTTTCAGTCCAAAGAACTTTCCTTAGGATATTTTGAAGTTCTGGATTGGCTTTGACAAAATCTCTTAGCTTCTGTTTATCCTGGAATGTTTTGATTGTACCATCGTATTTAATTGACATGTTTGTTGGATACACAATTGCTGGTTGGCAGTTTTTTTTGTTTTGTTTTTGTTTTCTTTGAGGGTTTTATATATGTCTCCCCACTGCCCTATTACCTCCATGGTTTCTGCTAAGAAGACAGAGCTTAATATGATTTACCTGCCTTTGTAAGTAACATTTCTCTTTTCCCTGGCTTCTTTTAGTATTCTCTCCTTGTCTTTGGTTTC
>NW_006408965.1:446610-448607 GCF_000296735.1 Chrysochloris asiatica
CTTTAGTTCACTGTCCAGTCACCTCTGCTACACAGGCAGCATGTGTGCACTGTAGAAACCTCCAGCAGTAGGTGGGGGTGTCCACTCACTCAGGCCCCTCCTCTAGTCACAACCGCAGAGATGCACAGATAGATATTGAAAAGTTAATGGAAGAAAGACTGTCTACTATTTTTGTCTCTGAGGTCAGTTAGGTATCTAAGTGTGCACAGCATAATTCTTGAAATAATTGTGTCCTTTTATGTTGGTGTTTTACAGATTGTTTATATGGTTTGTCTGTCAGGCCAGACCTCCTTTTTTTTTTTTTTTTGGCTTGTAGGCATAAGTAAAGAGTCCCACACAAGATAAATTTAAGACTGGGACTTAGAGCAGACATCATAAGCAGCCATCAAAGAATGTGCCCGTGGGCCCAATGGGGCTCTTCCTCTCTTTGCTTAGAGAAAACAGTGGGCTCAATGCTGGACTCTCTTGGGAGTGCGCTTCCACCTCCTGAACATGTCTGGGCTGAGCAGAGTAAGCACAACATGGAAGTGGAGGAAAAATGTGTAATTACCTTACACCTCATTTGCAAATGTCCCTGTGCTGGTTTTAGTGCTGGTTCACTGTGCCTGTCATGCTGTGGTTGTGCCCTCTGAACTCAGCCCATTCAGAGTGTCTGCAGAGGGAGTACTGTGTCTTGATTGATTCCTGAATCACAATATTTTCCTTTAGACCATGATTTTTACACTGATGGGTGTGGGAAACTGACACCCTGCACCTTATGCTTGATTCAGAGCTCTGGGGCTGTTCTGTGAGAGCAGCCTCTCTAGGTTTTCAGTCCCTCACCCATGGAGCCTGTCCTACCTGACTCTGTTTCTGCTGCCTCCAAAACTGGAACATTCATATGCTACCTCTTGAAATGGTTGAATATCAACCTTTTTCTTTTGGTACAGTAACTCTGAGTATTCCTTCCATCTTCTTTTGATACTTTCTGCATCATTCAGTAATTTGTCTAGAGATCCTTCAATAACAAACGTCGAAACTTGAATTTTTCCAGTTTCCCCAACTTGAGAAATGCTGAGTGTGTTTTTACTTTTTGGTTTTCTGATTCCAGATCTTTGCACATTTTGTTGTAATATTTGACTTTGTCTTCTCAAGCTAAACTTGAAATTTTCTGTTCAGCTATTTTACCTCCTCATTTCTTCCATTTCCTTTAGCATCTCTACACTGGAGAGCCAGTCTCCTCTGACATCCATTTTGAACTTTTCCTTCTTTCTTGTCCTCTTAATTACTTTTTGATCTCTTCACATATGATGTTCTTGATGTCATCCCACAACTCTTCTGGTCTTCAGTCTTTAGTGTTTAATATATCAAATATGTTATTCAGATGATCTCCAAATTCAGGTGGAAAATGTTCAAGATCATAGTTTGGCTCTCATGGACTTATTTTCATTTTCTTCAGCTTCAGTTTGAATTTGGATATAAGCAGAGAACACCAGAAAGATGTTTACCTGTGCTTTATTGACTACACAAAGGCTTTTGATTGCATGGATCATGACAAGCTATAGACAACATTGTGAAGTATGAGTATTCTGGAACACTTAATTGTTCTTATGATTAATCTGTACATGGACAGAGAAACAGTTGTTCAAACAGAACATGGGAATATTGAATGGTTTAAAATTAAGAAAGATATGTGACAGGGTTGTATTATTTCATGATACTTATTTAACCTGTATGCTAAGAAAATAATCTGAGAAGCTGTTATATGAAGGAAAAAAGGCATCAAGATTTCAGGAAGACTCATTAACAACCTGCAATATGCAGATGATACATCCTCGCTTGCTGAAAGTGAAGAGGACTTAAAATATTTACTGATGAAAATCAAAGACCACAGCTTTCAGTATGGATTGCATCTCAATGTAAAGAAAACAAAAATCCTCACCACTGGATCAATAAACAACATGCTTATCAATGGAGAAATGATTGAAGTTGTCAAGGACTTCATTCTTCTTGGATCA
>NW_006408965.1:449562-450707 GCF_000296735.1 Chrysochloris asiatica
CAAAACACCAAGATGTGTCCTGAAGTACAACGCTCTCAATGACATAATAATATATATACACATACTAGTTAATATACACAGACTAGTTAATATAACTATTATTCAAATTTATGCACCAACCACTAGAAACAAAGATTAAATTTAAGATTTCTACAAATTTTTGCAATCTGAAGTTAAACTAAATGCAGTCAAGGTGCATTGCTAATTACTTCTGATTGAAATGCAAAAGATAGAGACAAACTGGAATGATTAGTAGCTGGAAAAAATGGCCTTCCTGATAGAAATGATGCTGGAGATCAAATGATAGAATTTCACAAGACTAGAGGCTTATTCATGGCAATACCTTTTTTCACTTGGACTTCTTCATATGACTGGACCAGTGTACACAGGAATCAAATTGACTACATCTGGAGAAGAGACAAAGGAGAAGCCCAATATCAGCCAAAACAAGGTGAAGGACTGATTGTGGAACACGCCACCAAGTGATCATATACTAGTTCGGAATGGAGCTGAAAAAATTATACACTACTCTTAATTCTTGGTTTGGCACTGTGGACTAATGTGTCAGGCTGTAAAGTCCTTTGAACTGCAAGGATGGTGGTTCAAGCTCACCAGCTGCTCCTTGGAAACCCTATACAGAATCGCTATGGGTCAGAATTGACTCAATGGCCTTATCAACAACAACTACAACAACGACAACCCTTAACCCCATCATAACCCTAATCCAATGTCAGTGAGTTTCCCAGGGGTGTGGGAAAAATGTATAAAGAGAAAAAATGAGTAAGAGGGATCTACTACCACCAAGAAAGAAGATCCAGGAGTGGAATGAGTCCTCTGACCCGGGGATCCTTGCACTGTGAAGCTTCATGATTAAAGAAAAGATTGATGTGAAGATACATGGAGATCTCCAAGGCATAGTGGCCCTACAGATGCTGAAAGGAAACAAGGACCTTTAAATAGAGGCAAGACAGATAAAACATCTAAATCCTAGAGCCCACAGTAATCAAGAGTGGTAACTGATCTAACAACTAACACAAACAAAAACAAAGAGCCACCACTCTGAAGTTGGACTTCTAGCCTTCTAAGCTGTGAGAGAATAGACTTCTTAAAGCCATCCACTTATGTTATTTCAGTTACAGCAGCAC
>NW_006408965.1:452512-458399 GCF_000296735.1 Chrysochloris asiatica
TTGGGATTAAACTCAGAAGACTGCTATCCTAGGGTTTTGTAATCTTGCATGACAATGCACATCCCCACACCTCTGCCCATACTGTTGACACTGCAAAAGTTTCTGAATCCTCCCTAAAGACCTCATCTTGCTCCATCAGACTTTCACCTGTTTGGTTCCCTGAAAGCAGTGCTTCAAGAACAAAGGTTCATCTCTGATTAATTGAAGATAGTGGTGCATTTGTGGCTCACAGCTCAGCCAACAACATTTTAAATAAAGAAATATAAAAGCTTGTTGACAGATGGAAAAGTAAGGAGATTATGTTGAAAAATTATATATTTGTCTTTTCTAGAAGTTGATTAAAATAAATTCTACAATCAGAATGAGGATAATTTTTTATTCACCTGCATATATACATATTGTTGTTAAGTGCCATTGAGTTGGTTCTGACTCAGAGCCACCCTGCATAGGATTTTGTGGCTGGTGAGTTTGAACTAACGACCTTGTGATTCAAACCAACCTTGTGGTCTAGTGCTCCCACAGCACCATACTATAGTGTAGGGAACACAGTGGTTCTGTAGGATAAGCACTGGACTGTAAAACACTATTCTGGCAGTTCAAGCCCACCATCCACTTTAGGAAGAAATATGAGCCTTTTTGCTTCTGCAAAGATTTACAACTGCAAGTTCTATAGTGTCGTTGTGAGTCAGAATCTATTTGAAAACACGTAACAACAAAAACAAACTGTATATATGTGTGTGTGTGTGTGTATGCGTATTTTGTATTATGTCAGATGAACAGAGAGCATTTAAGGATGATCAGTTGACAATTTGTTTTTCCTTTAACTTTTCATTCTTTTGTTTTTTTGCTTCTAAAGTAAAAATTATAAAAATGTTGAATAAAAGAAGCATGTGGTTGAAAATTAAATGCACACAATTTCACAAATTTCATACTGAGTTTTCTTTATCAATAATTACTTTGCTATAATACATGATTACTGAAGGTCAAATGAAATAGAGATGTCCTAAAAACTATATTGAGGTGAGCATTAATCAAATATTGAATTTCCTTATTTTAGACATTTATTTTCTTAGCAATGTTAATATACTCACACTAGCATTTGGTTGCCAAATCCATTTATAAAAAGGTTGTTTATGAACAAACAAGAAAAATTAAGTCCTTAAATATTAACTAAATAATATTTTGAAGAACATCTTAAAACAGTTTGGCTAACATTTTTTTCTGCTTAGAAGCTATGTCGTTGTGAAATGTGAGGATAACACTTCATGTGTTACTATTTGTTGTGAAGTGATTTAATAAATGTTTAAACAAGTCATTACCACATTGACAGCATTGCTTATCATGTAGTTGCAATTTTGGTATTGATTATCATGCTAAACTTTCTGCCCTAAAAAAGTGGGGGCATATAGACATGACCTTCAGAGGGTGCTAACAGACTGCATTATTTATGGATGTGTTTTCTTAACAACCAGGTCTTCTTTCCACATTGAAAAGTTAGCTTGCAAAGAATGGTCAAAATCTTGATGAGTATATATTACCAGCTAGTGTAATACCATAATAACATATGTAGAGAATAAAAATTTTGCATTTATAGTCGTAACTTAACAAGAAGACACAGCCTAGGAGTTCCTTGACAACTTTTCTTATGGATTTCAAACTGGCAACCATGGTATAATTTAACTTGTTGATTTCTCAGAGTGAAGGCCACAGTCTTCCTTCATGAATAAATCATGTTTAAATGTATTGGTGGCATTCATTCCTCTGGTGATAATTATTGAGCACCTACTACATACCAGATAAATAATAAGCTATATTGATAACTTTTCTGGAAGATTACTGTCAAGTGGTGAATCAGTATCCCTATTTTCATCTCCCTGTGTTGTGTGCTTTTGTGGAATTACTTTAAAAATTTCTTCCCCATGATTTTCATCAATGAATAAAGAAGATGTGGTCTAAACACTGAATACTTTCAGTTTATGCAGTCTTAGAGATGGAAGGCCCCTTAGTTTATTTTCTGTACATTTTATGTTTAAAATAGACCTTTAGGTAGATGACCATTTCGTTTCTGCTCCAACACATTTTATAAGACATTGTGCTAGATTTTATCAAATTTCTTACACTACAGATCATTATTTCAGCTACTATATATAATTTTAAAAAAGAAACAAAGACACTATGGAATGAATTGCTCTAACTGGAGGTTTTATCCTGTTGTTATTATTATTATTAAGTGCCATCAAATTGGTTCCTACTCATAGTGATGCTGTATAGGATTTTCACATATCGAATGGTGGGTTTGAACCACTGATCTTGTGGTTAGCAGTCCAGTGCTTATCCTATAGCACCACACCAAGAAGACTAGCTATGGTCAATTTCTTCTTAAATGGAAACAATATAAGAAAATATTGAAAAAAAATTTGTTCAGGGACTGGTTGTGATTTTTATTACATACTTTCCTACTTTTTGAAAATCAGTACATTTGCTCTTATGTTTTCTGTTATCTCTCCTATTTTCCAATTTAAAATGAGAATTTGCTTTTAAACATTTTGTTTTGTTTCTCACTGTAATTCCATTCCCGAGGCCATTTGCTATATCTAGAGACCTGATTATTATTATTATTATTGGTGGAGAAGGAGGGTTTCTAGTGGCATTTAGAGAGTAGAGGATAAAAACACTGCTAAATGTTCCAGGATAACAACAAGATTGACTGTTCAAACCCACCAGTTGCTCCTTGGAAATCCTAACAGGATCACTATGAGTTTAAACTGACTTGACAGCATTTGCTGTTGTGGTTGTTAAGTACCATGGACTTGGTTCCAACTCATAGTGACCCTGTACAGGGTTTCCTAGGCTGCAAATCTTTGTTGTTGTTGTTGTTAGGTGCCATTCAGTCAGTACTGACCCATAGCGAACTTATGCACAGAAAAATGGAACACTGCCCCATCCTGGACCAACCTCACTACTGTTGCCATGCTTGACTCCATCAATGCTGCCACTTGGCGAATCCATCTCATTGGGTCTTCCTCTTCTTCTCTGACCCTCCACCTTACCAAACATGATATCCTTCTCCAGTGACTGGTCCCTCCTGACAATATACCTGATGTATGAGAGACAAAGTTTGGCCATCTTGGTCTCCAAGGAGCACTCTGGCTACACTTCTTCCAAAATTGATTTATTGATTCTTTTGGCAGCCCATGGCACTTTCAGTATTCTCCTCCAACACCATAACTCAAAAGCTTCAATTATTTTATGGTCTTCCTTATTCACTCTCCAGCTTCATATGAGGTTATTGAAAATACCATGGCTCAGGTCAAGCATACCTTAGTCCTCAAGCTGACATCTTTGCTCTTCAACACTTTAAAAAGGTCTTCTGCAACAGATTTGCCTAATGAAATATGTCATCTGATTTCTTGACTGCTGCTTCTATGAGTGTTGATAGTTGATCCAAGAAAAATGAAGTCCTTGACAACTTCAATCTTTTCTCTGTTGAAAGAATGTTGTTTATTGGTCCAGTGGTGAGGATTTTTGTTTTCTTCACATTGAGATGTAATTCATATCAAAGACTACGCTCTTTGATCTTCATCAATGTTTCAAGTCCTCTTCACTTTCAACAAGCAAGGTTGCATCATCTGCATATTGCAGGTTGTTAATGAGTCTTCCTCCAATCCCGATACCATGCTTTTCTCATAGAACTCAGCTTCTTGTATTATTTGCTTAGCATACAGGTTGAATAAGTATGGTGAAAGAATACAATCTTTATGGGAGCAAAAAACCTCATCTTTCTCCCGTGGAACAATTGCCAACCTTGAGGCTAGCAGCCCAATTCATAACAACTACATTACCAGAGCTCCTTGACAACACTTAGGAACAATAAAAAAACAACCTTCTGTGGAGCTGTACAATAAGCACTGGACTGTTTATCACAGGGTTAGCAAATGAAACCCACCATCAGCTTCTTGGAAACTCTCTACAGGGTGGCTATGAGTCAGAACAGACTGAAGGGCAATTAATAGCAACAAAGAAAGTTAAAAATTATGACAAAGCAGCCAGAAAAAGTACTAGAAAAGGATGGAAATATTGTCTATTTCTGACTGCTTGTACAAATTGTTACATTCTTGATTATTAACTGAAAGATTGGCATTGGAAACCAACTCAGAAGTGCTTCAGAAGACAAGACTGGTGGTCTGCTGTTATTATAGCCTTCGAAATTTATGGAGCATTTTCATTCTGCAAGCATGGGATTACCAAGAATTATGATAATTAACAGAGAGTTAATGAAAAGAGAGTATTGCAGCTTGGTCTTAAAGGATAATTATGATTAGAACATGCTTAGGTGAGAAAATATTCAGGAGGTGAAAAGGAGGAATGAACATGAATATGGTAAATGATCAAGGGAAATTCATGAATGACCAGCTTGGTTTGAGATAGATTGTGTGAAGGTAAATAAAGATACATGTGTTGAGAAAGTTTTTGGTTCTTTACCCAAACACTAGTGATAAAAAATAGAGGATGTTTATTTATTTTGAAATTATGCATACCAGGATTATTATAACAGTTTTACTACTCTTCTGAACAAAACTGATGTTAAATTTTTACATTATATACTGAACAAACCAAAATTATTTATTGAAATATAAACTTGTAGGCTTTATCTTGCGTTTTCATGAATGCTTTAATGCTTTTCCATCAGATGATGTTCTTCATAATCAGTTAGCAAAAAGTCTTGTGGTTTTTGTTTTTTTTTTTAATTTCCAAGCCTGAAAATTCACCTTGAAATGCAAACTCTCAGTTTCAAGGGTCACAAAATCCAGAAAATGCATAATTTAGAAGGGCTCAGCGATTCAATCCTACAGTTTGGAGTAAAAATTAATACAAGTCTGGGTCATTAAAATCTGATATAAAACATGTTTTAAAAGGTCCGTAAATATATGGTATCACTGTGGAGGGAAACTATTCAGCTTTCTCCATGTAGCCCAGAAAGTATATAGAATTTTCCTGAAGGGAGTTTGTTTTAAATCTCACATCTTTGGGCTACTTTCAAAATTAAATATTTTGAATTAGAAGAGGGAGGGAGATAGAATTATTACTTGTTTTCTTTTTGAGTGTCTTAAGTGAGACTTGTAAAACTTGTAAATCTAAAGTGTAAAACTAAAGTATAAAAATCACTGTTCTAGATAATGGGAAAGTCAGATTATTTATATTTAAAAAAATATATATATATTCCATCAATTTAAAAAATATGCTTAATCATTAATTGCAAAATCAGTTTTCTAACTCTACCATTGCATGATTACAAAAGGATGCTGTTCATTTAGAGAGCTCAGAAAAAGCAGAGTTGCAAACAAACATATCATCTGTTTTCCTTTTGTTGAACTAACAAAATATGAGCAAATCATATTACCTCTCAAAAAGATTCTACTTACTCTTGTCCTCTATTGACATAGTTTTACCATATTTCCCCCCCCCTATTTTAGTCTCTATGTGCAAATTTTCAGTAATGGTATGGCACTCTAAGACAAACACTAGATTGTTAATCACAAGGTCAGTGGTTCGAACTCATCCCTCCTCCTCTGAAACCATAGTCAGGATTGCTATGAGTCAGAACCCATGGAACAACACTTAACAACAGCAACATATGCAAATTTCATAAATAATTATTTGCTTTATGTCTCAGTCATTGGTTTCAGATTTTATCACTTTAACTGTATATGTGCTAAATATTCCCCTCAGACTTAGGTATATTAATGAGTTCTTAATAAATACTTCTTGAAAGTGATCTTTTGATTATCCAGGTTAAAGAATCAAATTCTCTACAATCTGGAATGCTAGTATCTTAGTTTCCTAGGACTATTGTGAGAAAGTACTGAAAAGTGCTGTTGTTGTTGTT
>NW_006408965.1:459184-460557 GCF_000296735.1 Chrysochloris asiatica
AAACTTTGTGAGTAGCAGAGAAACGCTGTCAGATATAGTGCCAGAAAATGAGCCCCTCAGGCTGGAAGTCACTCAAAATGCAACTAAGGAAGAGCTGCCTCCTCAAAGTAGAGTTGACCATGATGATGCGAATGGAGTAAAGGTCGTGGGATAAAAGCCTGCGGAACCTTCATGTGCTGATGGGTCACTACTCAAAATGAAGAGAAACAGCTGTAAACATCCATTTAAAATCGGAACATGGAATGTAAGAAGTGTGGATCTGGGAAAATTGGAAGCTGTCAAAAATGAAATGGAAAGCGTAAACATTGATAACTTAGGCATTAGTGAACAGAAATGAACTGATATTGGCCATTTTGAATCTGACAACCACATGGTTTACTATGCCAGGAATGACAAATTGAAGAGAAATGGTGTTGCATTCATAGTCAAAAAGAACATATCCAGATCAGAAATGAGGTACAACGCTGTCTGTGATAGGAGAATATCAATGCGCCTACAGGGAAACTCAGTCAATACCACTATTATTCAAATTTACGGACCAAACACTAAAGTCAATAAAGATGAAATAGAATAATTCTACCAACTTCTTCAATCTGAAATTGATCAAGCATGCAACAAGATGTATTGATCATTACTGGCGATTGGAATGCAAAGATTGGGAGCAAAGAGGAAGGACCAGTAGTTGGAAAATATGGCCTTGGTGATAGAAATGATGCTGGAGAACGCATGATAGAATTATGCAAAACCAATGATTTGTTCAATTCAATTACTTCCTTTGGACAGTATCAGAGATGACTATATGCATGGACCTCACCAGATGGGAACACAGAAATCACATTGACTACATCTGTGGAAAGAGACTATGGAAAAGCTCCATATAGTCAGTTAAAACAAGGCAAGGGACAGATTGTGGAACAGACCATCAGTAACTCATATTCAAATTCAAACTGAAGCTGAAGAAAATGAAAACAAGTCCACGAGAGCCAAAATATGACCTTGAATATATCCCACTGGAATTTAGAGATCATCTGAAGAACAGATTTAATTCTTTAAACACTAAAGACCGAAGACCAGAAGAGTTGTGGGATGATGACATCAAGAACATCATACATGAAGAAAGCAAAAAGGAATTGAGAAGACAAGAAAGAAGGAAAAGGTCAAAAAGGATGTCAGAAGAGATACTAAAACTTGCTCTCCAGCATGCTGTTGTTGTTGTTGTTAAGTGCCGTCGAGTCGGTTTTGACCCATAGCGACCCTGAACAGGGTTTCCGTAAATCTCTACGGGAGCAGATCGCCTCATCTTTCTCCCGCGGAGCAGCAGGTAGTTTTGAACTGCTGACCTTGTGGTTCGCAGCCCGATTCGTAACCACTAC
>NW_006408965.1:462452-463496 GCF_000296735.1 Chrysochloris asiatica
TAAGCATGATATCCTTCTCCAGCGGCTGGTCCCTCCTGATAATATGACCGAAGTATGTAAGATGAAATTTCACCATCCTTGCTGCTCAGGAGCCTTTTGACGATACTTCAAACACAGATTTGTTTGGTCTTGTGGCATGCCATACTCCTCATCTTCTTCTCCAACATCATGATGCAAATGCATTAATTCTTATAGGGTCATCCTGATTCACTCTTGAACTTTCACATGCATATGAGGCTATTGAAAATATCATGATTTGGGTCAGGTGCCCCTTACTTGTGACACTGATATCTTTGCTCTTGAATACTTTAAAGTTGTCTTGTGTGGCATATTTGCCTAATGTCATATGTCATTTTTTATTTTTTGACTGCTTCTTCCTTGAGTGTTGATAGTGGATTCAAGCAATATGAATCTTTGACAAATTTGATCTTTTCTTCATTTATCATGATGTTATTTATTGGCCAACTTGTGAGGATTTTTGTGTTTGTTTATATTGAATTGCAATGCATAATAAAGTCTGTAGTCATTGATCTTCATTAGCATGTATTTTGTGTCTTCTTTGCTTTTATTAACAAGATTATATCATCTGTCTACCACAGGTTGTTAATGAGTCTACCGTCAATCCTAATGCCATGTGCTTCTTCACAGAATCCAGCTTCTTGGATTATTTGATCAATGTGCACATTGAATAAATATGGTTAAAGAATACAACCCTTGCACATACCTTTCCTGATTTTAAGCCATTCAGTGTCGATTTGTTATGTTTGAATGACTGCCTCTCGTTCTGTGTATAGGTTCCTCATAAGCACAATTAAGTGTCCTCAAATTCTTTGCAACATTTTCCATAGCTTGTAATGATACACACAATTGAAAGCCTTTAAATAGTCAGTTAAGAACAGATAAAAATCTTTCTGCAATTCTCTGCCTTCAGACAAGTTCCTTCTGATATCAGCAATGATATCCCTCATTCCACATTCTCATCTTAATTTGGCTTGAACATTTTGCAGTTCCCTTTGAATGCTCTTTGCAGCCATTTTAAGTTAT
>NW_006408965.1:464756-482654 GCF_000296735.1 Chrysochloris asiatica
GTTCCGTTTAGTTTCAGAAAAATTCCAATTTTCCTAGATATGTACTTTGCTCATTCCATGTTCTGATTATTGTTGCAACTGTTCCTCTTCATTTTGGGTTGTGCCCCATGAGAAACTGAAGTCCTGAAAGTTTTATTCCATATCTGTCATCATGATCAACTCTACTGTGAGGAGGCAGCTCTTCCACAGTAGTATTCTGAGTGCCTTCTAACCTGAGGGGCTCATCTTCTGGAACTGTATCTAATAAAATTCTATTCTTATTTATAGTTTTTGTAATATTCAATATTCTGTTGCTATCTGACAATATTTCACTCCAATTCATAATGTTCTTGATGGATAAACATACAGAAGTATTCTTTCTCTACTTCCTTCTGGTCTGTATTAGTGTGGAAATTCAGCTGAAAACTTTCTACCATTGGTGACCCTGCTGGTATTTTAAAAACCTTGTGACATTGCTCTTATCATCACAGCAACACACAAACAACCACATTGTGACAAACTGACAGTCAAGTGGTAGGGAAGTGGACTCAAGTAAACCGAAGTCTTTTACAACTTCACTTGTTTGAGACATTCTGTCTTGTTTCTTCATGTGAGCCCAAATCCTCTGCTGTTTCTGAGACATTTGGGTGTCATGGTAACTATATTTAATTAATGATTGTGCAATGGTGTGTTTTCAGGCTATCACCCCACTGTCTCCTGGTGGGTGTGATTAGTGATGGAAGCATGTACACTGTGTTCCATTAGCTGTTTGTACATCTCTGTTTACTGTGTGTTTTGCTGGTGTTGGCTGATGTCAATTGTTGCTCAAGTGGTATAAGAGCTGGTATTGGCTCTTAACATTCTTACAGATTAAGATCAAAGACCACAGCCTTAGGTATGGGTTGCACTTCACTATAAAGTAAACAAAAATTCTCACTACTGGACCAATAAACAACAACAAGATAAATGGTGAAAATAATTGAAGTTGTCAAAGACTTAATTTTTCTTGGATCAACTATCAACGCTCATGAAACCAGCAGCCAAGAAATCAAATGAAGTATTACATTTGGCAAATCTTTACATGACCTCTTTGAAGTGTTCAAGAGCAAAACCGTCAATTTGAGGACTAAGTTGCACCTGATCCAAACTACAGTATTTTCAGTAACCTCATATGCATGTGAAAGTTGGACAGTGAATAAGGACGGCAATAGAGAAATTGATGGATTTGAGTAACAGTGTTAGAGTAGAATATTAAAAATACCATGGACTGCCCAAATAACAAACCAGTCTGTGTTGGAGGAAGTACATCCAGAATCTTTCTTAGAAGCCAGAAAGGTCAGACTTTGTCTTTCATACTTTGGACATATTATCAAGAGGGATCAGTCCCTGGAAAAAGATACAGTGTTTGGTAAAGTGGAGATTGGGAGAAAATGAGGAAGACCTCCAAGGATATGGATTGACACAGTGGCAGCAGCAATGGGCTCAAGCCTAGCAACAATTGTGAGATTGGTTCAGGACCGTCAGTGGTTCATTCTGTTGTGCATAGGGTCACTATGAATAGGTACTGACTCTATAGCACTTAATAACAACTAGTCTAGTCCTTCAGCTTGCAATAAGTCCTCCTCACATGGAATTTTTGAGTGAATATTAAGCAATACTTGCCCGAGTCCAACTGAAATGCCCAAGTGCAATTTATCTTCTTAAACCTTCTCTAGGCAAGGAGTTAGTTATTGCAGCCTCTCTTGCGTCTTGAAACTTGTCCTGCCTCCTTGCCTCACACTGTGTCACAAATGGCTGTAATAGACTAAATTATTTTATGTTTTATGTTCTTCTGAAATAATTGAGGAATACTGAATAGACACATTTTACATTTGAATGCAACATAACCTTTTTTAAAATCATATCTTGTAGTTCTTAGGTGCCATGTAGCCAGTACTGATTCTTAGAGAACTTATGCACAACAGAAGGAAACACTGCCAGGTCTTACGCCAACCTCACAATCATTGCTACTCTTGAGCCCATTGCTGGTGCCACTGTGCCAGCTTATCTCATTGGGGGTCTTCCTCTTTTAATCGTACCCTCCACTTTACAAAGCATGATGTCCTTTTTCAGGGACTGGTCCCTCCTAATAATAGTCTAAAGTATGAAAGACCAAGTCTGGCCATACTGTCTTCTTCCAATACAGATTTGTCTGTTCTTTTGGTGGTTCATAGTGCTTTTAATATAGAAGAGACTCACTTGTGCAAAGTCTTTCAAAAGACTAAACTCTGGCATACACCTTTCCTAATTTAAAAACATTTGGTGTTCCCTGGTTCTGTTCAAACAACTGCCTCTTGGTTTATGTACAGGTTCCTCATGAGCACAAATAGGTGTTCTGGATTACTCATACAAACTTGTCCATAGCTTGTCATGATCCACACAACTGAAAGCCTTTGCATAGTCAATAAAGCACAGGTAAACATCTTTCTGGCATTCTCTGCTTTCAACCAAGATCCCTCTGACGTCAGCAATGATATCCATGTTCTGATCTGAATCTGAATTGATCCTCTGGAAGTTTCCTGTCAAAGTACTGCTTCAGTCATTTTTGGATTATTTTTAGCAAAATTTTACTTGTGTGCAATATTAATGTTATTGTCTGATGATTTTTGCATTCTGTCGTGTCACCTCTTTTTGGAATGAGTCTCTTCTAATCAGTGAGCTAAGTGACTGCCTTCCAAATTTTCTTGCATAAGTGAGTGAGTACCTTCAGTGCTACATCAATTTTTGAAAGATTTTGATTTGTGTTCAGTCAATACCCAGATCCTTGTTCTTTGCCAGTGCCTAGTCACCTTGGACTTCTCACTTCAGTGCCATTGGTTCTTAATCATATGCTACTTCTTGAAATGTTTGAACATTGACCATTTCTTTTTGGTACCATTACTCTTCTGTGTATTCTTACCATTTTGTGATATTTACTGTATCATTCAATATTTTGCCCATAGAATCCATCAGTATTGCCAGTAGAGGCTTGAATTTTTTTTTTCAATTCCTTCAGCTTGAGAAATGCTGAACATGTTCTTCCCCTTTGTTTTCTAACTTCATGTCTTTGTACATTTCATTCATAATACTTTATTTTGTTTCCTCGAATTGTCCTTTGAAATTTTCTGTTCAGCTCTTTTACATCTTCTTGTCTTTGACTTGCATTAGCATTTCTATGCTGGAGAGCAAGTTTCAGATCTCTTCTGACATGCATTTTGCTCTTTCATTTATTTTGACCTTTTGTTTTCTTCCTGTATGATGTTCTTGATGTTATCCCACAGCTCTTCCAGTCTTTCAATCATTAGTGTCAAATTCATGAAATCTATTCTTGAGATGCTCTCTAAATGTATGTTGGGAACATTCAAGATCATATTTTGACTCTTGTGGACTTGTTTTAATTTTCTTCAACTTCATCCTGAACTTTCTTATGAGCAGTTGATGTCTGTTCCACAGTGTGCCCACAGTGGCCTTGTCTTGGCTGATGATATGGAATTCTTTCATGTTCTCATTTCATAGTTATTTCAATGTGATTTGTGTGTGTTCCATCTGGTGAGGTCCATGTGCATAGTTGTCTTTCATGTTGTTTATAAAATTATTTACAGTGAACAAGTCATTGGTCTTGGAAAATATTATCATGTTATCTCCAGAATAATTTCTATCACCAAGTCCACATTTTTTGACACTGATACTTCCTCTTTGATTCCAAACTTTGCATTCCAATTACCCATAATTATAAATATATCTTGTTTACATGTTTGATCAATCAAACTGAAGAAGATGGTAGAATTCGTTAAGTTCATCATTGGCTTTAGTGGTTGTTGCATAAATTTGAATTATATTGGTATTTACTGATTAGACTTGTAAGCCTATAGATATTATCCTATAACATACACTGTTGTACTTCAATAGATCTTGAAATGTTATTTTTGATGATGAATGCAACTCCATTCCTCTTTAATTTTTCATTGCCAACATAATAAACTATGTGATTGTCACATACACAATGACCAATACCAGTCCATTTCAGCTTACTAATGCCTAGGATATTGATTTTTATGTGTTCTGTTTAATTTTTGACAACTCTCAATTTTCCTAGGTTCATATTTTGTACATTCCATGTTCTGATTTTTAATGGCTGTTTACAAGTGTTTCTCCTCAATTTGAGTTGTGCCCCATTCACAAATCTAGGTCCTGAAAGCTTTATTTCATTTGTGCTATCATGGTCAAATCTACTGTGGGCTCACAGCTATTCCCCAGTCATATTTTAAGTGTCTTCTAGTTTGAGGGAATCATTTTCCTTTACTCTATCTGACAATATTCTGCTGCTTTTTCTCATATTTCAGTATTCAATACTCTGGTTTTATCTGACAGTGTTCCACTTACATTCGTAAGATTTTCAGTGACTAATCATCCATCTCTCCTTCTTCCTTGTCTGTATTAGTCTGGAATCTCATCTGAAACTTGCCCACCATGAATGAGCCTTTTGTTGTTGTTGTTAAGTGCCATCGAATCAGTTCTGACTCGTAACAACCCTGTATAGGGTTTCTGAGGAGGGTCAGGTGAATTTGAACTACTGACCTTGTTGTTCAAAGAAACTTGCAGTCCAGCACATTAACTAATAGCACTACACCAGAACTCTTACTGGTATTTAAAATACTGATGCCATACCTTCCATAGTTACAGTGACATGGAAGCCATCACAGTATGACAAACTGACAGACAAGTGGTTAATCAATTTATAATGTTGAATAATTTCATCTAATTTAGAGTACTAAAAGTTTATAGGGAAGATGTTACTTGCAGAGTTGTGGAGAAGTCATCTTATTAAGTATCAATTTGGCAACAATTCAAGGCCAACATACTCTTTTAAGCAAGAAAATGCCTTTAAATTGCAGCTTTAGTTCTCCTGATGAATCATAGTATGTCACCTAAGCCACTTGGGCTATGGAAACAGAACTTTTCTGTGGCTCTAAAAAAATCTAAATAGATTTTGAATCCAGATTATTATAAATTGGATGTCTTCATTCTATTTCATTAGAAATAGCATTTTATATAGTTATTAAATATATTTATTAGGTTTTTCAAATAAGTTCCTTTACTTATTGCTAGAATAAGTGTCATCAAATATATTCAAATTTTCTTAGTAGTTTTATACTCATATAACCATTCACCAATGAACAGGAATTAGGACATTCTTTTTCTGTTTCCAAAAGCAAAACTTTCCTCCAGATACCAGTAGCAGTTTAAAGAATTTTCCATGTCATTGAATGTGAATGAAGCTCATATTTTCAGGTTTTACATGATTTTTTTTTTTTAAAGCAATAACTAATGAATAACACTAGAATTTGCGGTATGCTTGAAGATTTGTCATTCTCTATTTATGCATTCAGAAATGAGATTAGATTACAATTCTGTGTCAGACACTATGACCATAGTGTCTCAATACAATGAACTTGTTGTTGTTATGTGCCGTGGAGTCGGTTCCGACTCATAGCAACTCTGCATAGGGTTTCAAGGCTGTTAATCTTTATGGGAGCAGAACGTCTCATCTTTCTCTCACGGTGCAGCTGGTAGTTTCGAACTACTAACCTTGCGGTTCACAGCCCAATGTATAACCACTAAAATTAAAATTTCAACCATATATTATTGTTGATGAGTGCTGTGGAATTTGTTCTGATTCATAATGACCCTGCATAGGATTTCCTAGGAGAAGCTGATGGGTTTGAACTGCTGAGCTTGTGGTTTGCAGTTCAGTGCTGAACCTACAACATCACACCAGGTGGTGTCTTAAAAAAGTTCATGGAGAAAAACTCCATTATCTTTTAATTCAAATTTTCTGTGAAGTTTTGGAAGCTCTTTTGCATTTTACATTAGGTAGATTAGAAAAATTTAGTTGCATACACATACTGATCAAATTTATTAAAGTTAAATGTACTAATTTATAACTATTGAAACTGTAAGAAAGACTGAGGAAGTTAATGCACTGAGGGTTAATGCACTGGACTTCAAGGTTAGTTTGAACTGCAGGGTAGGCAGTTAAATCTTACCAGCAGTTTCTCAGAAATCCAATCCAGGGTCATTGTGAGCTGGAATCAAGTCAATTGTACTTAACAACAACAAGAAATACCAAGAAATTCTATTCTGTGCTATAGCTTATAGGGATGCTATGAGTCAGAATCAACTCGATGGCAGTGGGTTTTGGGTAAGCTACACTTATAGATGGGAAATCATTAAGAAGCCTAAGACTTGTTCACATTCTCACATTTTAAAAGTCACAATTAAGTGATCTCTTCCTTGATGTATTATTTAGGTTTAATTTAATATTGCTAAAACCTCATTTATTTTCCAAATTGTTGTTGTTGTTAGGTGCCATAGAGTCAGTTCTAAATAATAGTGACCCTATCCACAACAGAACAAAACAGTCCCTGGTCATGGGCCAATCTCACAATCATGGCTACGCCTGAGCACATCACTGCTGCCACTGTGCCAATGCACAATGCTGCCGGGTATAATCAATTTAATCCAGATGCTCTTCTTCCCCTCGAAGACAGTGAACATTGTCATATCTATGGAACCTGGAACAGGGTTAAAGGAATGTAGAGGTGAGACCGCACCTTCTTAGAAAGGTCAAAACCTGTTTTTCACCTTCCCTGAAATTGTAGAAGCAAGGAAGAAAGAATTATTAGTTAGACAAATATAACCAAGTATCTGAAATCTTGTTCATTAACAAAAGCATGTATTTTCTGCCTGTAAAAGATACAGAGGCAGCTTAAGTTTCTTTAGAAATTATAATTTAGCCTTTTTATAAAAATTCTAAAGTCTCTTACCTTCACCCACTTGTGATTAAGCGTTGAAAGTATGTTAGGCACCTTTGAGAAACCGCAAATTGCTGCCCTAGGCATTTGCATTCTCTAAGGTTAGCTAGTGAAACTTCCCCATATGATTTAGGAGAAAAGCTGCTTGGGCTGACCACATGAGTTAGAACAATAGTGGCAACCTCCCCCCAAATTGCCCCGAGTTTCTGGAATCAGAAATGAGGCCGAAAAATATAGAGAAAAGGTCCTGCATTCTCGGGAATGGTTGGAGTTTGTCCCCGACCTTCCACAGGATTGAGAGAGTAAAGAAGAACAGATTAGAAGTTTTAACTAAGGATACTACTTGCTTGCATTCTTACTCACAAATACAAATATGTACCTTTTGTTTACAACATGTTCAAGGAGAATTAGAATCTTTGGAAAAGGCCTGCTTTAGCTTTTTTAACTGATGATTTCTTAAGTTTCCCCTTTTACCCATTTTTTATTAAAGCATCCATTTGAAAGATCGCACATAGCCTCCCCGGGTCATGAGGACCTAGAAGTTAACCTTCAAAGTATAATTGCTTGCTTGACCTTTTTTCATGATAATGATCTTAGATTAGTCTAAAGGAAATCATGATGTTCTTAGAGAAATGTTTAAAGAATTTCTGTGAATCATTAGGGTTTGTCACAAATGAATAACCACATTTTTGAGTGAATACCTATAGTTTCTTTTTTGTAACTGATTTCCTCAAAAAATCAGAATAAAGGACTGAGGTAGAGTTAGTTCTGCATGCATCCTTGGCAGCAGAGCTATTCTGCCTGTCAGCTTGCATCCACTCTGGTCTCAGAGTGTTTCTATCTCTCTTGCCTTTCCAGACATGCATCAAACTTGTGTGTCTGTCTTCTTTGTGTCTGTTTTATTTCTACTCTTTCTCTTTCACCTCCAGACCTCCCACCTTCGTGAAGCCCACCCCTCCGTCGATGCCGAACCCCGACAGTGTAGGTTTCTAAAAAACAGCCAGTGAGTTTGAACTACCAACCTTGTCATTTAAATGGGCCTTGCTACCCAGTGCTTATCCTACAGCACCACACCAGGACTTCTCCCTAGTAAGCTAGAACTTGAAATCATCTTGAGATAGGTTTTACCAACAAATTTAAGCACTAGTCACTAAATCCAGGGATGATGAATTTCAAGAATTCTACCATCTTCCTCAGTCTGAAACTGATCAAACATGCAATTAAGGTGTGTTGATAATTACTGGTGATTGGAATGCAAAAGTTGGAAACAAAGAGGAAGGACCAGTAGTTGGAAAATATGGCCTTGGAGATAGAAACAATGCTGGATCTCACATGATAGAATTTTGCAAGACCAAGGCTACTTCATTGAAAATGCCTTTTTAAAACAACATGAAATATGGCTATACACATGGACATCAACAAATGGAATACACAGAAATCAAATTGACTGTATCTACAGCTCTGGTAGTGTAGTGGTTATGAATCAGGCTGTGAACCTTAAGGTCAGCAGTTCAAAACCACCAATAATTAAAAGCAAGAAAGAAAATGTTCTGTTGGAGAAAGGTGAGGCTTTATCCTCCCATCAATCAAATAGATAGATAAATTTTAATATTCATACAATGAAATTTTTAGAGCAATTAAAAAAAATAAACTACTGGATGAATACTAAAATATAGATGCATTTCATAAAGATAATGTTAAGAGTTTCCAGATATACTGTCAAGTTTCTATTATCTGATGTACTAGATTTAGAGCTGGGAAGCTAACCACAAGGTTAGCAGTTTGAATCTACCAATTGCTCCACAGGAGAAAGATGAGCTTTTCTACTCCCATAAAGATTTACAACTCAAGAAACCCTATGTAGGGTTGCTCTGAGTCAGAACAGACTTGGTGGCACACAACAACCACCATCACCCATACTTCTCCTTTGTCATTTAAATACATTGCAAAAGTTTTTGTATGCTTTCTGGCAGGACTTTTACTCTATTAATGATACCATTTACTAAAATGTTATTCTTATTTTATTCTAGTCCAATACCTACCAGATATTTATTTAATGATTAATAAAAATTTTATGTCCTTTCCAAGAAATCTTTATATGTTCAAACTCTAATAGATATTCTATACTATTTTCTCTTTTTTTTGTTTTGTTTTGTTTTCCTTCACATAGATATCAGAGTCCTGGTATGGCAGCATAAGATAAGCACTTTACATCAAAGTTGGTTTGAACCACAAAGTGGGTCCCATACAGGGTCGCTATGAGTCAGAACCAACTGGACAGCTCTTAACAACAACAATAGCACATAAATATCCAGCTGGATCATTGAGATAAGAGTAAGTCAAAAAGTGTGGCTGTGTAGAATAATGCACTGGACCACAAGGTCAATTTGTATTGCATGGTTGGTGGCTTAAACTTATCAGCCACTCATAGGAAATCCTATGCAGGATCACTATGAGTCAGAACAGACTAGAGACACTTAACAACAATAACAACAATCCTAAATGTATTTCTACAAATTACAGAAATTTTTATTAAACAAAAATATCAAAATATATAGCTATTGTTTCTTGACATATTCCCCATCCCATCTAGGCCAATACACTTCAAATATTAATGTTTCAAAATCTTTAACCCTTCCCCAACAATTTTGCTTTCTTCAATTTACACCACATCAAAATAGCAGTTTTGAGATTCTCAGGGGACTTATATTCTGTCTTTGAGTTTTAGAAGCAAAAGTAAGGTTGAAGGGGCAAGTTCAGGTCTGTAGAGTGGATAGGTAAGGTTTTTTAGTGAAATTTTCATAGGATAGTATTTGCTACCTTTGATAAATGAATGGGATTATGTCCTGAGGGGGAAAACTCTTCAGTGCAATTTTTTAAACATTTTTTCCACTTATGCAGGTTCCGGTTTTCTTAAAACTTCTTCATAATAAGCCCTTTGTGATTGTCCTGTGTCTTTCAAGAAAATCTTTCAAGATTGTCCCTTTGGTATTCTCATAAAACAGTCACCAGACCTTCTAAGATGACATCTCTGATTCAAATTTAACTGGCCTAGCACATCCTACAGATTCCACTTGATTGCAGTACCCAATGGAACTAAGACTAGTGCATTTCTGCGAGAGCTTGTCTGCAACCACTCACCAATCACAGAGACATGTTTTAACATGTTTTGTATGGAATAAACGTATACATGTATGAACTGGAATCCTAGTAGCAATACTTTTTCACTTATACACATATTATTGGAAGATTCATTTTTACACACATGATCTAAATAATAGTAACAATGTAATAATAAAGGACTTTAGGAAGCATTTTGAAAAATAATTTAAGGAATTTAACAAAGTCCCAAAATATATATTTCTTCATAAATAATAGCTAAAAATATCCAAATAGTAGCCTATTTGGATACTTTTTGATTCCTACTTAATACATATTCTAAGACAGTAGTAAAATTATTTAAATAGCATACAGGCTTTATTTGTCAATTTGGTAAGTATAGTATAAAAGCATCTCAAACTTCTGACCAAAATCTGTACTAGCTATTTTTGATCAAAACGTTGTAAAGAAAACAAACAAACAAAACATAATTCATTATGTTCATTTTGTTCCTATTAGCTGTTTAAGAAAGTTCAGCCTTTCTTGTGCATGGTTTCTCTGCATAACACTTGGTAGAATTGTAATGCTTTTACTGTCACCTCTAAATATCATTACACCTTAGAGAATCTGCAGAGTTATATAACACTGTGATTAAACAGAATCACACCCCTTTCATAGCACAGACTGCTGTAATCTTGCTGATGTAGAAAATTCAGAATCCTAAGATCTCCAGCTGTCTTACCTAAAGTTTATAGTCAGGAAGCAAGTTGAACCAATTGCTGAAAAATTTTTAAGAAAATTCCCTCTTATCGAAGCAACGAAAGATAATGGATAAAAATAAATCACCTTCTTCTCACTTCACTTATAGTTCTTTTAACCAACTATATATATGTTTTTTAGTTCTTGGCTTACTGCCATAGGAATTTAGATCATGACTATAAATTGATTATTTAAAAAGAGACTTAATTTGGAAATGCATAAGGTAATTAAAAAAGAGCAAGAATATTTCTAATCCCTGAGATTTCCAGAGGAGTGAGCTAAACCAGATTTGTAGATCATATGGTTCATTGTAATGCATGTGTTGCCATTAAGCAAAAAACAATAAACAGCAGAAAAAATTATTCCTTATTTTAGGGATAAAAATTTTATATTTTTCTTAGTTGATATTTCTGTCATACTCAAGTTACTGAAGCAAACACCCCTTTCTTCATTAACAATGAAAGAAGCCAGAGTCAGAGCTCAGTCATTGCAACAGACATCACTTATACAGGTCAATGACAATTTTTAATAATTAAAAACAAGAAAGAAAATGTTCGTAGTCTTATATGACACTGTCTAACTTGGTGATTTTCACACATTTTAAAGTGAGACTTGAGGCTGAGTGCAAACAGTATACAGGCCTGGCTGACACTTCCAGAGTTCCTGTGAATGTTACAGGAGAAGGCACATAACCTTCATCCCGGAGCTGACACCCCATTTCTGAGAGCAAACTTACATTTTATTGAATCTCAGAAACTTCCTCTGTCATGATTATGTCTGTGTTGTTCAATCCCAATCTATTAGATGTGGGAGAATCAAAAGGTACCTGATGAATAATTGCCTACTAGTTTTATTTCATTTTCAAATTTCTACTTTTCCTTCCCAAACCAGGATTTACTTTCATAGTCCATTGCTAATTATGCAGGTCATTTGATACTTTAACAAGGCAGGCAGTGACAGGTCTGCTATAGGTTTGGGTGAACTCTTTACAAATATACCTCATATACACTGAACTGCAGCAACTCAATGCTTCAATCTCAAGAATATGGAATACTTACAATTTTATGTAGGATTAACTTTCATTCTTTCACTTTGGGTTTGTGTGTTTAATTTATTGTTCATTAAATGACCAGTTAGTTTAGCTACCCTATGTTCTCAGTTTTATGAAGTTGGGATTGGGGCTAATTATATTTGGAGGAGCTCACTTTTAACTCTCTGAATTAGACAGCTTGCTGAATATTACTTGAAAAATCACTCCATGCTATTTTCCTATGTCTTTTACAAGAAATATATTTGTTACATAATTTTTATCCTTAATCCTGACACCACATTTTTGCAAAAGTCAGTTTAACTTCTAATGTGCTAGTTTTTTTGTTTTGTTTTGTTTTGTTTTTTAATGTTTCTTTGGTCATTGTCTATCAGCATTTAGGGTTAATTATATTTTTGTTATTGTTAGCTGCCATCGTGTCAGTACTGACTAATAGGGACCCTATGTACAACAAAACGAAACACTGCCCAGCCCTAGGCCCACCTCACAATTATTGCCACACTTTAGCCCGTTGATGCTGCCACTTTGCCAATCCATCTCGCTGGGGGTCTTCCTCTTTTTTCTCTGACCCTCCACCTTACCAAACATGATATCCTTCTCCAGAGACTGGTTCCTCCTGATAACATGTCCTAAGTATGAGAGATGAAGTTTGGCCATCCTGGCCTACAAGGGGCACTCTGGCTGCACTTCTTCCAACACAGATCTACTGGTTCTTTTGGCAGTCCATGACAGTTTCAATATTCTCTTCCAACACCAGAATGCAAAAGCACCAATTCTTCTACAGTCTTCCTTTTTTACCGTCCAGATTTTGCATGCATATGAGATTATTGAAAATGTCATGGCTTGGGTCAGTTGCACCTTAATCTTCAAGCTGACATCTTTGCTCTTCAACACTTTAAAAAGGTCTTGTGCAGCAGATTTGCCTAATACAACACGTCGTCTGATTTCTTGACTGCTGCTTCCATTGCTTCCATGAGTGTTGATAGTTGATCCAAGTAGAATGAAATCCTTGATAACGTCATTTTTTTCTCCATTGATTAGAATATTGTTTATTGGTCCAGTGGTAAGGATTTTTGTTGTCTTTACATTGAGATGCAATCCATACTGAAGACTGTGCTCTTTGATCTTCATCAGTGAATACTTTAAGACCTCTTCACTTTCAGCAAGCAAGGGTGTATCATTTGTATATCGCAGATTGTTAATGAGTCTTCCTCCAATCCTAATGTCAAATTTTTCTTCATATAACCCAGCTTCTCGGATTATTTGCTCAATATACAAGTTGAATAAGTATAGTGAAAGAATGCAACCTGTCTTACACCTTTCTTAATTTTAAACCAATCAGTGTTCCCATGCTCTTTTTGAACAACTGCCTCTTAGTCTATGTACAGAGTCCTCATGAGCACAATTAAGTGTTCAGGAATACTCATACTTCACAATATTGTCCATAGCTTGTCATGATCCACACAGTTGAAAGCCTTTGGGTAGTCAATAAAGCACAGATAAATATCTTTCTCAGAAGGGCATGACAACTCTTTTCCAGGACTCCAAAAAGGTAATCTTTATAGATTTTCTCAAAGGACACAAGACAATCACGAGGGCTTATTATTAAGAGCTTTTAAGAAAACTGTAAACTTCATTGGTGAGAAAAAGGTAGGAAAGTTGCACCGAGGAATTTTTTTTAAATCACAATTGTTTATCTGGTTTGAGGGTAGCAATGGCTGACCTATGATAATTTTTTTGGAAGTCTTATCCTGTCCACACTTTAATCCTGACTTTCCCACTTAAATTTGTTCTCCAAACACACAGACACACACACAAAAAAACTTTAAAAAAAGGAATAGAATTTGAGTCCCATGATGTTGCCTAAACAGCCACTACTTTGTGGTCAAAATGGGAGATTACAGAATTATTTGGGGATAGGTTAGAGTGATGGAAACCATGTCTTCAGAAGTGTTTAGTCCTACATGGAGGCTATGTCAAGAAACAATAGTTTCATATTTTGGTCATTTCATTTAATAAAAGTTTCTAAGCTATTCTGGTAATTTTTTAAAAATTACCTTTGTATATAATTTTACTCTACTACTCCTCTGTCAGTTTCCTGTACTTTGGTGGCTTGAGTATTGTTGTGATGGTATTGATATTTTACATACCAGTAGGTTTACCCATCTGGAAAACTTTCAGATAAGCTTCCAGACTAAGACAGACTAGGAAAAAGAGAGACAGACAACTTCTGAATAGTTAGTCCCTGAAAACCTAATGAATGTCATTGGAACATTGTCAGATATCACCAGAATATTGAAACATGATGAAGAGCAACAGAATAATGTCAGATATAATGCTGAAAAAATGAGCCTTTCATGTTGGAAGGCAGTCAAAATATCACTAGGGAAGAGATGCCTCCTGAAATTAAGATATAAATGGAATAAAGCTTTCAGGATATTCATTTGCTGATGGGGCACAACTCAAAATGAGGAGAAGCAGCTGCAAACATCCATTAATAATCTGATCACGGGATGTATGAAATATGGTGATTGAGTGCTGTGGAGTCCATTCAGATGCGTAGTGACCCTGCATAGGGTTTCAGAGGCTGAAAATCTTTATGGGAGCAGAAAGCCTCATCTTTCTACCTAGAATAGCTGGTAGTTTTGAACTGCTGACATTGTGTTTAGCAGGTCGACTCATAACCACTACACTACTAGAGCTCCTTGTATAAAGTATAAATCTAGGAAAACTATTATTGTTGTTGTTAAGTGTTGTCAAGTTGGTTCTGACCAATAGGAATCCTGTATAGGGTTTCTGGGGAGCAACTGGTGAGCTTAAACCACCAAACTTGCAGTTCAAATGGCTTTACAGTCTGGTGCATTAACCCACAGTGCCACAAACTGGAAGTTGCCAAAAGTGAAATGGAATGCACAAGCACGGATATCCTAAGAATTAGTGAGTGGAAATGGACAGACACTGGTCATTCTGGATCTGAAAACCACATGTTTTAATATGCTGGGAATGACATGTTCAAGAGGAATGGCATCAAATTCATAATCAAAATTACCTTTCAAGATTTATATTAAAGTATAACTCTGTAGGTGATAGGACAATATCCATATTTCTACCAGGAAGGCCAGTTAATACCTGAATTATTAAAATTTACCCATCAGAAGAGTTGTCACCAATTCTACTCAAATTATTCCAGAATATAGAGGAGGATGGAAAACTTCCTAAGACATTTTATGAAGCAAGCATGACCCTCATACCAAAACCAGAAAAAGACATCTCTAAGGAAGAAAATTACAGACCTATATCCCTCATGAACATAGATGCAAAAATTCTCAACAAAATCCTAGCCAACAGAATCTAGCAGCACATCAAAAAAATAATACATCATGATCAAGTGGGATTCATATTAGGGATGCAAGGGTGGTTCAACATTAAAAAAAAAAAATTAATATAATTCACCATATAAACAAGAAAGAAGAAAAAAAAACACATTATCATATCGATTGATGCAGAAAAGGCATTTGACAAAATCCAACATCTATTCCTGATAACATTCAACAAAGTAGGAATTGAAGGGAAATTCTTCAACATAATCAAGAGCATATATACAAAGCCAAGAGCCTACATTACTCTCAATGGAGAGAAACTGAAAGGCTTCCCTCTGTGAACAGGAACCAGACAAGGATGCCCTTTGTCACCACTCCTATTCAATATTGTGTTCAAACACTTAGCCAGAGTTATACAGCAAGATAGGGAAATCAAGGGCATCTGAATTGGTTAAGAGGAAGTAAAACGCTATTTGCAGATGATATGATCCTATATATAGAAAACCTCAGTACAAAAGCTACTAGACTTCATTGGAGGATTCAGAAAAGTGGCAGGGTATAAGATCTTTATACAAAAATCAGTTGGATTCCTCTATACCAATAACAACAGTGCTGAAAAGGACATTAGCAAAATAGTTCCATTTACAATACCACCCAAAGGATGAAATATCTAGTAATAAATGTAACCAGAGAAACAAAGGACTTATACAAAGAAAACTACAGGACACTACTATAAGAAACCAAAAGAGACACACAAAAATGGAAGACTATACCATGCTCCTGCATAGGAAGACTTAACACTGTGAAAATGTCAATACTGCCCAAAGCAATTTACATATATAATACAATCCCAAACCAGATTGCAAGGACATTCTTCAAAGAGATGGAAGAAACAATTACAAACTCTATATTGAAAGGAAAGTGTCCAAGGATAAGCAAAGCACTACTTAAGAAGAAGAACAGGGTGGGGAACTTCTCACTCCCTGATTTCAAATTTTACTACATGGCTACAGTGGTCAAAACAGCCTGGTACTAGTATAAAGAAAGATACGCTGATGACTGGAACAGAACTGAGAATCCAGAAATTAACACATCCACATACAGCTAACTGATTTTCGGCAAAGTATATTGCATGGGGAGGAGATGGTCTCTTCAACAGATGGTGCTGGCAGAATTGGGAAGTGATAAGCAAAAGACTGAAGAAAGACCTTTACTTCACACCTTATACAAAAACTAACTCAGCATGGATTAAAGACCTAAATGTGAATCTCAGAATTACAAAGGTCATCAATGCAAATATAGGGAAAAATATGAGTGCTCTAATACAGGGCATACACAGACTACCAAAAATTTTGAAACTTACACAAACAAAAATAGACAAAATAGATCAATGGGACATACTTAAAATTAAAAACTATGTGCAATAAAAGACTTCATCAAAAAAATAAAAAGGGAACCCAAAGAATGGGAAAAAATATTTTGCAATGACACATTAGACAAAGGACTAATTTCCAAAATATATAGAAACCTACAACACCTCTACAAGAAAAGGACAACTAACCCAATTTAAAAAATGGGCACAGGACATGAATAGACACTTCACCAAGGAGAAGATCCGGGCAGCCAATAAACATATGAAGAAATGTTCATGATCACTAACCATTAGAGAGATGCAAATAAAAACAACAATGAGATATCATTTCACACCAACAATAATAGCAAAGATCAAAAAAGTAAAGGACAATAAGTGTTGGAGAAGATGTGGAGAGACTGGGACCCTACTACTTATTGGTTGGATTGCAAAATGGTCCAACCACATTGGAAAAAAATATGGTGCTTCCTCAGAAGGTTGGAAATAGAGATACCTTATGATCCAGCAATTCTTCTACTTGATATTTATCCACAAGAAATATGAGCCATAATGTGAGTAGATATATGCACAGCAATGTTCATAGCAGCACTATTTACAATAGCACAAATATGGAGATAGCGTAAGTGCCTATCAATGGAAGAATGGATAAGCAAACTCTGGTACATACACACAATGGAATACTATGCTACCCTGAAGAATAACAAGGAAGCAGCAAACCACCATATAAAGTGGATGAACCTTGAGGACATTATGCTGAGTGAAATCAGTCAGTCACAAAAGGAGAAATATGGCATAGAGCCATTATTGTAAAATATTAAGAAAAAGTACTCACACTGAAAGGGGGAAAATAATATTTCATTATTTTATTTTTTGTTGTTGCTGTTGGTTACTAGGGTGTTTGGTGTGGGGTGAAGGGAAGGGAGGGGAAGGTGAAGCACAGGGTAGGGAATAGGCACAGGATAGTGGAACACAGGGTATGGAATAGACACAGTATAATTTGGTGCTTGGAGGGGTGGCAATACACTAGAAGGGGAAGGGAAAAGGAAAAATAAGGTGGATGGGTGAATAGCTAGGCAGGATTACATGGGCTAAATGGGACACAGGTAAATAATGATCTAAGCACAAACAAACAACAAGCCTCGTGGAAACAAAGATTGAGGCATGGTTTGAATGGTTAAAAGTGGGGAAATGATTTTAAGATGCTTGGCTGTCTGTTGAATCTTGGTTTTCCTTGCCTACTATTGTAAAACAGACAGTTGAAGGGGAGAGGGAGGAATAGCCATAAACATCACCAGAGAAAGCTTGTAAAGTCCATCATCAGCCTGTAGCTGTTTAGAATAACTAAAATTGGGCTAGAACTTGCCCAGTGAAGGAGGCTCCCTGCAGAAATTTTGCATTACACAAGACCATAGGTCATCATCCAGAATCTTCTGAGGTGGGACATTCCCACATGAAAGGACAAGCAGACCAGTCTGGAGCAGCTAAAAA
>NW_006408965.1:482869-484859 GCF_000296735.1 Chrysochloris asiatica
AGGAGGAAAAACAGCAATGAAAGTTGTGAATGAAGTCCGACCACATTCAATATACTCCCGTTAACCTGGATTGAGACCTGGCTAACCAGAAGTATAATGAGACTGGGGACTCCTGGGCGCAAGGGCAGGGACATGGCCCCAGAAGACTAGAATGGAGTGTGAAACATCCAGCTGATATAAAGAGATGGAGGATGCACAAGAACACCCACACTTGCGAACAGTACCCATTTGACCTGGCATCAATGGCTGGATAATCAGAGCATGACTAGAGGAAAAAAGGGGGAAAAAAAAAAAAAAAGAAATAACCCACTGTAAGTGGATGGTCTTGACTTATGCTGTGGATGCAGTATGACAAAGGAGCAGACAAATCTCTACAGTGAGGATAATTCCCACCCCCTTATTACACAGGGTCGACAAGGAGGTGGAACTTAGACATTAGAAACCCAAAATGGGGGGATTACAAAGGCAAGAAGTGACTGGCTTACAAGATTTCAATAGGGAACCTAGCTCCAGAAGATACAGGGAAAAGTAAAACCTCCACTGAATTGTTTCCAACCTTCCTGGATGGGGTTAATAAAAGGTGAGGGGGAAATGACTCCTGTGGTTCAATAGGGAATGATTGCTAGCAGGTCTGACAAAGAGTCTTGGAAAGGTCAATGTAAATGTTTGGTAACAAAAGGAGGGGAGTGGCTGATTTAGCAAGCTAGGAGCAGAGATCTTTGGAACCATCAAGGGAGAAAAGCTAAGTGTGAGACCCTGTCTGAAGAGGCAGTGACACTAGGGATGGGGCAGAGACAATGACATGGACAGAAGGAGCAACCAGAGACTCTGGACTCAGGGAGGGAGAGGGATTGTGTACTGGTGGCCAGGGGGCGGCCCTGTGGGGTGTCCCTTTGGGTGTTTGATGATGCATGCAGTTAAACATTTAAACTGTGACCATTGCAATTAAACAAAGTATGAAGGATGAATATAAAGACAATGTTCACCCATGTAAACTAATACATAATTCACAATAAAAAACTTAAAAAAAAAAAAAAAAGAAGAAAAAGAAGGCGGAGGAGGTGAAAGAACATGGTAGATAAGGCAACACTGAGACAGATTTGCAAGGGCTAAATGGGACAGAGGTAACTAATGATGTATGCTCAAACTTGGAACAATAGGACTCTGTGACATAGGGATCTAGACGTAGTCTGAAGAGAGGAAATAATACTAAGATTCCTGACTGTATTATGAATATTGGTTTTCCTTGCCTAGTATTGTAAAATAGACCCTTGAGTGGGATAGAAAGGAATGTTGGGAAACATGATTACAGAAAGCTTGTACGCCTGTTTTCAGCCTGTAACTGATTTGAATAACTAAAAGGGGTTCTATAATGTGCCCTGTGAAATAGTCCTCTTGCAGAGCATTTGCAGTGTACAGAACCTTAGGTGGAATCCTTAGCCCCATCCAGAACCTTCTGAGGTGGGACATCTCCACTAGCAAGGACAAACAGATCCACCTGGAACATCTAGAGTGACAGAAGATACATCTTCAAAAAAAGATCATCAGGAAAAATCCAAAACAAAAATAGCAATATGATCGGCTACCAAAAGAATAAGAAAGTTGTTAGCTGGGAAGACATCAAGGTAAACAATCAAGTTCCTTCAGGACAAACCCTGCTCTAAGACTGAAACTCAAAGGGAACACATGAGCAGGCATGCAAGCTTGCTGGCAACCACATTGGTCTACTGGTGAGTGGAAGAGGGGGAAAGGCAGCAATGAAGGCATGGGCTGAGTTCAACCATATTCCATAGACTCCTGTTGACCTGGAGATCAGAGAGAGAAGAGGAAGGGCTGGTTGGTTTAAAGTGTGCTGAGACCTGGGGACACCTGAGCCCATGGAAAAGTACATAGACACAGAGGACTAGAGCTGAGAGTGAAGCATCCAGCTGATATGAAGTGAGGGGAGATGCACAAGGACACCCAAACTTGCAGATAGTATCCATTTGAC
>NW_006408965.1:486444-487069 GCF_000296735.1 Chrysochloris asiatica
AATTTAGAGATCATCTGAAGAACAGATTTGATACATTAAACACTAAAGACCAAAGACCAGAAGAGTTGTGGGATGACATCAAGAACATCATACGTAAAGAAAGTAAAAAGTCATAAAGAAGACAAGAAAGAAGGAAAAGTCAAAATGGATGTCAGAAGAGACTCTGAAACTTGCTCTCCAGCATAGAGATGCTAAAGCAAAGGGAAGAAATGAGGAGATCCAAGAGCTGAACAGAAGAATATTTCAAAGATGAGCTCAAAAATATAAAGCCAAATATTATAATAAAATGTGCAAATATCTGGAATCACAAACCAAAAAGGTAGAACACGCTCAGCATTTTTCAAGCTGGGGGAACTGAAGAAAAAATTCAAGCCTCGACTTTCAATATTGAAAGATTCTCTGGACAAATTATTGAATGATGCAGAAAGCATCAAGAGAAGATGGAAGGAATACAGAGTCACTGTACCAAAAGGAAATTGTTAATGTTCAACCATTTCAAGAGGTAGCATATGATCAAGAGCCAATGATACTCAAAGAGGAAGTCCAAGGTGCATTGAAGGAATTGGCAAAGAACAAGGCACCAGGAATTGATAGAATAAAAATTGAAATCTTTCAAGAAAGTGAG
>NW_006408965.1:488875-491740 GCF_000296735.1 Chrysochloris asiatica
AAAAAAAAAAAAAAAATTACCCCCCAATCACTAAAGCCAGTGATGATGATATTGAAGAATTCTACCAATTTCTTTTGTCTAAAACTCATCAAACATGCAGTAAAAATGTATTGATAATTACTGTTGATTGGAATGCAAAAGTTGGAAATGAAGGGAAAGATCAGTCATTGGTGATGATCACATGATAGATAAGACCAAGGATTTGTCCATTGCAAATAACTTTTTTGAACAATGCAAAAGATAACTCTATACAGGAAACTCACCAACTAGAATACATAGAAATCAAATTGATTACATCTATGGAAAATTACAGTGGAAAAGCTCCATATCATCATTCAAAACAAGGCCAGGGTTATATGTGGAACTGGACATCAATTGCACATATGAAAGTTCTGTCTGAATCTGAAGAAAATGAAAACAAGTCCACAATAGCTAAAGTGTTGCCTTGGCTATATCCCACTTGAATTTGGGGATGATCTCAAGAATAGATTTTATGAAGTAGACACTAATGACAGAAGATCAGAAGAGTTATGTGGTCCCATCAAGAATAACATACAGGAAAAAGGAAGAGGTCATTAAGAACACAAGAAAGAAGAAAGAGACTAAAATGAATGTCAGAGGAGACTGTGAAACTTGTTCTCCAAGTTAGAATTGTCAAAGCAAATGGAAGAAATAAAGAGGCAAAGGAGCTGAATAGAACATTTCAAAGGGTAGTTAAAGAAGGAAATGTCAAATAATATAATAAAATGTGCAAAGATCTGGAGTTAGAAAATAAAATGGGAAGAACACACTCACCGTTTTATCAAGCTGAGGGAATTTAAGACAAAATTCAAGCCTCAATTTGCAATACTGAAGGATTCTCTGGACAAAGTATTGAATAATGAGGAAAGAATCAAAAGAAAATGGAAGAAATACACAGAGTCATTGCACCAAAATGAAATGGGCGTTATTCAACCATTATAAGAAGTAACATGTGATCAAGTACCATATACTGAAGGAAGAAGTCCAAGGTGCATGGAAGTAGTTGGCAAAGAACAAGGCACTGGGAATTAATGGAATATAAATTGAAATACTTCAACAAACTGATGCAACACTAGAGGTACTCACTATTCTATGTCCAGAAATTTGGAAGACAGCTACCTGGCCAACTGATTGGAAAGGTGTGTATCTGTGCCTAATCCAAAGATAGAAGACCCAACAGAATGCAAAAATCATTATCATTATCAATAGCATTAACATTGCATGCAAGTACAATTTTGCTAAACATAATTCAAAACCAGTTGCAACAGTACACTGAGAGGGAACTGCCAGCAGATAAAGCTGGATTCAGACAAGGACATGGAACCAGCGATATAGTTGCTTATGTTATATGGATCTTGGCAGAAAGCAGAGAACCCTAGAAAGATGTTTACCTGTGCTTTATTGAGTATGCAAAGCTTTTCAGTTGTGTAGATCATGACAAACTATGGATAACATTGAGGAGAATGAATATTCTGGAATACTTCATTGTGCTCATGAGGAACCTGTACGTAAAACAAGAGACAGTTGCTCAAACAGAATAAGGGAACATTGAATGGTTTAAAATTAGGAGAGATATGTTCCAGAGTTGCATTCTTTAACCATATGTATTCAATCTGTATGCTGAGCAAATAATCTGAGAAGCTGGATTATATGAAGAAAAATGTGGCATCTGTGTTGGAAGAAGTCTCAACAATAGCTTGCTATATGCAGCTGATGCCACTTTGCTTGCTCAAAATAAAGAGGACTCAAAATACTTACTAATGAATCAAAGACCACACAACCTGCAGTATGGGTTGCACTTTAAGGTAAAGAGAAAAAAAAAAGTCTTCACCACTAGACCAATAAATAACATCCATATAAATGGATAAGAGATTGAAGTTGTCAATGACTTCGTTTTGCCTGGACTATCCATCAACATTCATGAAGGCAACAGACAAGAAATCAAATGAAGCATTGTATTAGGCTATTCTGCTACACAATACCTTGTTAAAGTGTTCAAGAACAAAGATGTCAGTTTGAGGACTAAGGTTTGCTTGATCCAAACCATGGTATTTTTAATAACTTCATATGCATGTGAAAGTTGGACAATGAATAAAGAAGACAGTAGAAGAATTGATGCATTTGAGTTATGGTGTTGGAGGAGATTATTAAAAGTACATGGCCTGGCAAAAGAATAAACACATTTGTATTGGAAGAGGTACAGTCAGGGTGCTCCTTAGGAGCCAGATGGCCAGACTTCATCTCTCATACTTCAGATGTATTATCAGGAGGGACCAGTCTCTAGAGAAGGATATCATGCTTAGTAAGGGAGAGAGTTAGCATAAAAGGGAACGGCCTTTAAAACATGGGTTGGCACAGCAGCAGCAGCAATGAGTACATTTGTAGCAACGATTGTGAGGTTGACGCAGAACTGGGCAGTGTTTCATTTTGTTTTACATAAGGTGGCTGTGAGTCAGTACCAACTCAACAGCACCTAACAACAGTAAAGGCATCATTTTACTATACAAGGTAGTGTTATTGTTGTTGTTAAGTGAGGTTGTGTCAGTTAGGACTCATAGTGTTCCTGTATAGGGTTTCTGAGAAATGATAAAATAAAGCTTATAAAGTACCAATTACCTATCCAAAGTCACACATTCAGTATTTTGTAGTACAGAAATCTCTAACACTAAATTCTGCATTCTTACTATTATTTCCTTCACCATCACAAGAGGTGACATTTGAAGGCTTCTATGTGTCAACAGAACATGGGAACACTGAATGTTCTAAAACTGGGAAAGGTGTGAGACAGGGTTGTATTCTTTCACCATACTTATTCAACCTGTATGCTGAGCAAATAATACGAGA
>NW_006408965.1:492517-512678 GCF_000296735.1 Chrysochloris asiatica
GCTATGAGTCGGTTCTGACTCGATGGCACCTGACAACAACAACAACAATGTGTCAAGCCATTTGTTAAATCATTTGCCTACAGTATCTCATTCCATTCTCACAGCAATGTATGCATTTTAAAAAACACCTATTATATTCATTTAAAAGATACCATAACAACTTTATATTTCAAAAGTTTCTAGACTTCTATAAACTTTCCTTTCTAGTAAAATGCAGTGCAAGATTAAAAGTCAGGTGCACATGAGACCTCAGCCCAGGCCATACCTCAATGAGCTCGAAGGCACCACGTTAGTCTTCAGGAAGTGATAAAGTCTCATCATTGATTTGGTACTTTAGATCTTTGGATCTCAACTATGTCTGCATAATAGAATCTCTCGAGAGGAGGTAGACCACATGCAAGTCAATTATACTAGAAGCCCGGTAGGCAAAGTCTGGACATCTTTTTAAAGTCCTTTTTAAAGTGCATATAATGTGCAGCAAAGTTCAGAACCACTGCCTTGGGTGTGTTTGATAAATGTTGCTTCAATTTACTCATCTTCTCATACTTTCCCATCAATTAGCAGATTCCAGCTACAGTTTGAAAATTTCAACTAAACTGTTTGGAATCTATAAATTCAGGATTATTGCAGTTCCTTTGGGAACCATGATAATGCCCAGGACCTCATTCTCAGCAAAGGTGAGATAGGTGTATTTGTAGATCAGTAATAACTCTGTTGCAAGGGATAGTATATCTGACCCCATGGAAAGTTTTTCTTCAGTTCTCTTACCTTGAGAAATGCTGAACATATTCTTCCCTTTTTTTGGTTTTATAAATCCAGATCTTTACATATTTCACTGTCATATTTGATGTTGTCTCCTTGAGCTGCCCTTTGAAAAGTTCTATTTAGCTCTTTTACCTCCTTATTTCTTCCATTTTCTTTAAGCATCTCTATGCTGGCATCCTGGTGGGGCACTGCAGGATAATGCACTGGACCATAAAATCAGTTTGCATCTCGAGGTTGTCAGCTCAAACTCATCAGCTGCTCCTTGGAAACCCTGTACAATGCAGTTATGCATCAGAACCATCTCAGTGGCATTTCAAACAATTACAGCAATGCTGGAGGGCAAATTTCAGATAGTCTTCTGATATCTATTTTGTTTTTCACTTTCTTCCTTGCCTTCTTAAGGACGTTTTGCTTTCTTCCTATATGGTGTTCTTCCTATATGGTGTTCTTCTTGTCATCTAACAACTCTTCTCTTCTCTGGTCTTTTGTATCTAATATATCAAGTCTGTTCTTGAGATGATCTCTAAATTAAGATGGGATATATTCAAAGTCATATTTTGGCTCTTGTGGACTTGTTTTAATTTTCTTCAACTTCAGCTTTATGAGCAATTAATAGTCGTGTTCCACATTCTGCCCCAGACCTTGTTTTGACTGGTGACACGGAGCTTTCTACCATCTCTTTCTACAGATGTAGTTAATTTGATTTCTGTGTATTCCATCTGGTGAAGTTCACTTGTTTAACTATCTTTTATGTTGTTTAAACAAGGTATTTGCAATGAAGAAGTCACTGGTCTTAGATAATTCTACCACGCCATTTCTATCATGATTTCTAGTACCAAAGTCATATTTTCCAACTACTAATCCTTACTCTTTGTTTCTAATCTTTATATTCTAATTACAAGTAATTATCAAAGCATCTTGATTGCATGTTTGATCAATTTCAGACTAAGAAATTGTTAAAATTCTTAAAAGTCCATCACCAAAGGGCAGCTCCAGGAAACAAAGCCAAACACTATGATGGAATGTACAAGTATCTAGAGTTAGAAAACCAAAAGAGAAGAACATACTCAGCATTTCTTAAGCTGCAAGAACAGAAGAAAAGTTCAGACCTCATCGCGCAATGCTGAAGGATTCTCTAAAGAAAATATTGAATGATGCAGAAAGCATCCTAAGAAGGCAGATATATTACACAAAGTCACTTTACCAAAAATGTTCAATATTAAAACATTTCAAGAGGTATCATAAGATCAAGGGCCAATGATGCTGAAGGAAGAAGTCCTAGATGCATTGAAGATATTGGCAAATAAAAGGCTTTGGAAATTGATGGAATACAAATTGAAATCTTTCAACAAACTAATGTAGCACTGGAGGCACTCACTCATGTATGTCAAAAATTGTGAAAACATGGCCAATTGATTGGAAGATATCCACCTAGCAAAAACAATATAAAGGGTCAGTATGAGTCAGAACTGACTCAATGGCAATTGACAAGGATAATTGTCCATTAAAATGCATGCTCTTGTGAATAGAAATACAAATTCTCTAAAATTGAGACTCTTGGCTTTGTTTGGCTTGAGTTCTGAATCTATTCTTGAAGCATCCTCTTAGATAAGGAATTCTCTGCATGAGGATTGGCTTTTCCTAGGCCACCAGATCTATCTCTGCAACCTGAGGGTAGAATCTGATTTAACTTTAATAAAGAGCTGACAGAGTAGGAAGAAGTGATTCTTTCAAAACAAAATTAGCAAGTAATTCCCTTAAGAAAATGAAAGAATCCCTTCAATCTTATAATTAGTGTGCACATTATTTATTTTAACCAGAGGACCTTTAATAATATACACCCCTCACCCCAATATTCTAATTAAACCCTAGGTGTTCATGTAGGCTGAAAGGATACTATGTTCTTTCTTAGCTTCACTGCCCATTATATATCTCTATTTTAGAACTGACTCCCAGCAATAAATTCCACCCTGCTTGGTGGCAAACTTATTCCTCTAGATTTTGGTAGCTCTTTCTCATGAAAGCTAAATGGAAATTATTTTATTGAGTTATCTTTGGAAGATAATTTGTAGCAAAGAGGATCATCGAACCAAGTTACTCTCAGCCATCTATGAGGGTTAGATATAGACTTAACAAATAATTTGGTTAAGTCCTTTTTTGATTTTCTGAGTCTCTAATTTACTTTCTGTGAAATTAGTGAAATGAGGCTATAGGATTCTTAAGTCTCTTCTAGCTATAAAATACTTTACATATGATCCTAACTTTATTTCACTTAGTCTATTTTTCCTTGAATAATTACAACATTTTTCTAATGAGATTTAAGTGTCAAGGAGTGTTTTCCTGGGACAGTTCAGGTGTCACCCAGGAAATTATTAATAGTATCATGTTTTACTCTCAGAAATTTCTTAGTTTGGGATGATACATTACATAGTTTCTGCAGGGCTTATGTCACATGAGAAGATGTAGCATCTATCTTATATTACTAATAATATTTATCAAACAATTACTAGGTATCAGAAACTATTTTGAGTGCTATAAATATTTTAATTCATTTAATCCTCATAACATCCCTATTTTATACATAAGAAGAATAAACTTCAGAGACATTAAAGGGTCAAAGATAACATACTAAATACATGATAGAGCACAATACTCTGTTCCTTTCACACATATATTTAACATGATTTATTTGATTGATTTAAATGCATAAAAATAACTTTAATTAAATCACTAAATAAAAACATTTATCAAAGTTTAAGAGCTCAAATGATATCTATGATATAACCACAATTGCAAACTAAATGCTGGCAATATGGAAGTACAGGGTAGGAAAAAACATATAAAGAATGGTCGTGGTGGTAGTGGTTACGTGCTGTGGAGTACGTTCCAACTCATAGCAACCCTGTACAGGGCTTCCGAGGCTGTAAATTTTTATGGGAGCAGAAAGCCTCATCTTTCTCCCACGGAACAGCTGATAGTTTCGAACTGCTGACCTTGAGGTTTGCAGCCCTATTCATAACCACTATGCTACCAGGGATGCTTATATAAAGAATAGTACAAGAAAATTAATGATTAAAATATTACACTGAATGGGGGTGGGTAAGTAAGATAGAATCCTCACTGAATAATTTTCTTCTTGTCCAGATGGATCTGGTGAAAAGGGGATGATGGAGATAGGATTTTATGATTCAACTGTGAGTAATTGTTATCAGTACTAATGGTGATTGTCACAATTTTAAGTGTGGAAGAGGTATACCTAAAAGGGGGAGCAGTTAATTTGTCATTTCAGGTACAGAGGACCCTAGGACCATAGGAAGGAAGAGCATGAGTGGAACGTGGGATCCTAACCAGAAAGTGGTGACCACAGAGATGGTGGCAGAGGCGATGACATAGAGAGATAGAATAGTTGAGGACTAAAGGGCCATGGACTGAGCAAGACAGTGTGCCTGCGGGCAGGAGGCTGGCTTGCAAAATGTGTCCTTTGGATATTTAAAGCTATATGTATTTTCAGTCTGGTATGTATGCATCAAGGAAAAAGAAAGAAAAGGGAATAGAAGTAAATACAGTTAACTGATGATACATGGAGGGGGCTTGAATCGCTGCAACGATTTGTTGAATGTAAAACTGATGATCACTCAATTCACTATAAAAACTTTAAAAATTCACATGTTTAATGTGTTTCTTGAGGAAAGTTATTTGTTTATTGGCCATCGTCCTCCAAATTATAGTTTTAGTGATAAAATTAAATTATAATAGTATGCACCTCATATGTCATATTGATCTAATAAAATAAAACTGAAGTGATATGTATGTTTAATGAGATTAGTCTTTCCCCCAGTTTCTAACTCAACTGCAAAACTGTTCTTTTTTTTTTAATTATTATTATTTCTTTCTTTAAGATATAGGCATGGGATAATTTAAGTTAGTATAAAATTATCGTTATTGCTTTCTGCTCTTTCAACTTATATATTTGTCTTTCTAGTTATTGTTCTTATGGTAAAGCACTAAAGATTATTAGAACGGTATCCAGAAAATTATCTTGGCAAACTGTTTTCTTAAACTGTATCTGTTTTAGAGAAATGTGTTATAAACTTGTTTGGTCCTAATTATTGGCTGGTGAGCTCTGGTTCAGATCTACTGCATTGTATTTATAGGGGAAAAACCTAGTATTTTCTATTTTAAGTAAGTGTCACAGGTGAATTTTAAAATCAAGATCTTATTAATAGGAATGTCTGGGAATAGTTTTAGACCAATTGTATTGAATAAAATACAAAGTCTGAAATAAACCTATCATATTGGATAAGCTTTTCATTTACATCATGAAAAATCTATTTAGAATATTGTAGAATAGATTTATGCACTGACAGATATTTAGCTTTCAACTGTATGAGTAGATTTCTGTTTCAGGAATTGGGTTTACGAAAAAAAAAAAAAAAAAAACTTGAAGATTAAGTACATAGTAAACTGACGGATTGCCCAGAATGTATTCATTCCTTTTCCAATGACTTGAATTTATTGGCATTAATCTTTACGTTGGAACCCTTATATGATTCTGTAGGATAAACACTGGCCTGTTAACCACAAGGTCCAGGTTCAAATCCACCAGCTATTCCTCAGATACAGGGTTACTATGAGTCGGAACTGACTCAAGGCACCTAACAGCAACAGCAGCGATCCTCATTATAAGAACTAGTGTAAGAAATATATATATATGTATATTGCTCTAATGGTTTACAATCAAATCACTAGAACTATATTTATTTACCTACTTTTTCAGTTTTACTAATATTAACTATGAAAATATACATTCATTTTCATTAAACTTGTTAGAAAACAATTTGGAGCATCTTTGTATATTTTAACAACACAAATTATTTTGTTATTGATGTGATTCTCTCAAACTGTAAATTTTGTCACTTTTGCCACAAAATCACAAGTCTGTCACATTTCTCCATGATTGACAGAGAGCCCTTGATTTAGGCCAGCTGTTGGAGTGCTGTGCACTTACTGCTAAAGCTTTCTGGAGGCCTTGGCTATCACATTTTCATCGAATGTGAATTCCTTTTTGTACATGTGCATATTGTACAGAGAACAGAAGAGCTCACAGCAGCCCCTAAACGGCATCTGTTCTTTATAGTGAGATGAAGAAGCTGCAGAAGGTTTGTGGAAACTTGCTGAAGCTTGTTGTCACTTAGCAGGAAGTGTTTAGAAGTTTGTGAAGAACAGAATTACAATTTGTCAAATGTTGCAAACTTCGCAGTGAGCACACAATGTTTGATTTTCCCCATGGCTCTAAATAGGATTGCATTTTATGAACTTTCAAAATGACCAACTTTCTTTTTTGGTAAAGTACTCAAAATTCCAGCACAGGAATTCACAGTCACTCAGGTGAGACTCCTTCTTTTTATCCTTTATTTATTTCTTTTTTTGGAGGGGGAAAGGGAGGCAGGAAGTATTGTGCAAATCATAGCAGGAAGCCCAGGAAACTGCCTTGATGATTGCTGATATGGTTGAAAATAATTTTCTTTTTTAAGTAAAAAGTTTACTTTCAGGTTTGCAAGATTCTCTGAAGTAACCAGAGAATTCAAGGCCTATGTGAGCTGCCTATGAGAACTCTTTGTTTTAAACTCTGCATACCTACTGAGAATCCATTCTATTACACATGCTGGAGTATATTCAGTATACTGTTGTTGTTAGATGCTGTCAAGTCAGTCTGACTCATAGTGACCTTATGCACAACAGAATGAAATATTACCTGGTCCTGAGCCATCCTTATCATTGTTGTTATACTTGAACTCATCGGTGCTGCCACAGTGTGAAACCATCTAGTTAGGGGGTCTTCCTTCCTCTTATTCACTGACCCTCTACTTTACCTAGTATGATGTCCTTTTCCAGGAATTGATCCCTCCTGATAATATGACCAAAGTATGAGAGATGAAGTCTCACAATTCCGACTTCTAATGAACATTCTGGCTATATTTCTTCCAGTACAGATTTGTTTGTTCTTTTGGTGATTCATGGTACTTTTAATATTCTTCTCCTACACATAACTCAAATACATCAATTCTTCTATGGTCTTCCTTATTCACTGTCCAACTTTCAAATGCCTATGAGACTACTGAAAATAACATGGCTTGGGTCAAGCACTTTAATTCTGGACATGCTAACCTTTTTATTCATGGTAGCTCTTCTTCCTTTCTTCTCTCATTCATGTGTGATTTCTAAGCTCTTTGACATATTTTTCCCCTTAATCTATTTACCATGTATTGTTTATCTTCAATGAAAAAATTAAAAATGATTTTTTCCATACCACTCTGTGATTTGGCTGATTTGGTTTGGCAAGAGCAAGACTGTTCATTTGGTGAAAGAATAAATTGGTAAGTAAATATTTCAGGTTCACCAGCAATAAATTATTATAAAAAATCCTATAACACAACTTAATAATTTAGGACTATGAGATATAAGAAAATTGAGTTACAAACTTTTTTTATATATAAGAAAATCACCTTCAACTTTTCTCATTAGAAGCATTCAGAGATAAACATGTAGTATTAAGATGAAAAAGTTTTAGTAAAAATATAATTTTATTGTAAACAGATCCAGGTGTTGTGATGACATATTTATGCCTGAGTACTTTTTTCTTTTTTTCCATTTCCTAGGCTAAGAGTATGTGTACAGAGGAGTTAATAGCAACATAGGGAAAGTCATTTGCTACTTAAAATAGGTTTTAGAAGGATTTTTATATTTAATTTTTTTATTGGTTCATGTAGGTTTTTCAAGAGAACCTAGATCATCTAATAAATCCTGAGTTTTCTCTTTATCTTAAATTTTATGATTTCCCATTCAAAATAGCTGGAGTGTCTTCTGAGGTGGGAAAAAAAAAAAAAAAAAAAAACGAAAACATTTTCTATTGTCGCTAGCACTTCTCTGAAATATTTCACTGTGAAATTTAGCTATTCTTATTTTTTAATCAGCTCTCAAATGCAATAAAAGATTCATGCCATTGTGCTTGGAGATTCTCTTGTCTTTCAAGAGTTTGACTAAACAGAATGGAATATGTAGAAAATGGTCCTTGAAGCATCCTCTTGCCCCTTGGACCTCTTGACATACTACTGGTTATCTAAATGGCATATTCAGAAACAAATTGATAGTTCTAAGAGCCCTGGTAGCATAGAGGATTGCAAACTGGGCTGCTAACCAGATGGTCAGCAGTTGGTACCTGCCAGTCCTTCAGGAGAAAGATGAGGCTTTCTATTCCTGTAAAGCTTTACAAACTCAGAGAACCTATAAATGGTTGCTATGAGTCAAAAACGACTTGATGACACACAACTGCCACCACTACCACCATATTTCATCTAGGGTGGCACAAATGGCCTTTACTTGGTGCTGCAGAATAAGCATTAGACTGCTAACCACAAGGTCAAATACAGCAGATGCTCTTTGGGAATTCTAAACAGAGTCATTATGACTCAGAACCTACTTTACAGCACTTAATAACAAAACGCTGAAAGTTGGCAGTTCGAACCTATCCAGTGGTGACACAGATGAAAGGCTTGGCAAGTGGCTTGCATAAAATTTTTTGTTACTGTTTCTAAGTGCTGCCAACTTGGATCCAACTTATATCAACCCTGTGTTTCTAAGGAGCTGCTGGTGGGTTTGAACTGCCACCTTGCAGTTTAAATCAAACTTGCAGTCTACTGCTTATGTTAAAGTCCAATGCATCCAAATAAGTCCTATGGAGTAGTTCTACACTGTAACACATAGGGTCTCCATAACAATCGACTCTACCATAAGGGGTTTGGCTCTTTGACTTGTTCATTCACCTGGATTTACTTACTTGTTAAGAATGCTTTCTGACAAAGTTTCTAACACCAGTTGTTGAAAACCTTTATGCTCTTTTTCAGGAGCCTTTTTCTGATTAACCTTAAGAAGCACGTTAATTTTGAAATTTGATTGAAAAATCTGAATCCTTTAGCCTTGCTCTTTTTGTTTGCCAAAGACAAACTACCAAGTTAGAATTGATTATTTCTGCAGGTCAGAAATGGGTCTTTGGCATGCATGTTCTAGAGTGGGTATACAGGACCATTTGATTAGCAGTTTCAAGTGAACTTTATATGTGCTACAAGAACTGATGAAGAAACTCATTAGTTCCTCAGAAGCATTACCTCTCTTAATGAAAGGAAAATAGTCTATTGACTCTTTAATAGTAATCAAGTAAAAACCAGACAATTTTAGGCTTCTATTTTCAATCACTATTTATAGGAGGCTTCACATTTCACCATTCAGGGTAACCAGAAACATTCAAAGTAGTTCAGTTGCAATATGGATCCTGTTTTCCTATAAAGAATTTATTCTAAGTTGAGATTAACTTTTTGATCAAAGAGTTCTAATAAAATATTTCTGAAATGTTGACAATAATCTTTCATGAAATAAAGCTTTGATGTTTTTAAACCTGTGCACATATTTAAATGTCTGTAAATGATCCAACATTCTTAAAATAAACTTCTAGGCAATTTGAATTATTTCTTCAATTTTTCTTGAGACATTTTCCAAAGTGAGTTGAAGTATTCAAGCTTGTCTACTGATCTCAAAGCTAGGGTCATAATTGAGATCATTATTTTTAAATAGTAATCAGTTCTGGGTCTAAGAACTGAAGGTCCTCTCCTCTCTATAAACGGTTGTGGAAGGAAAGGCATTGCCTCCTGAATATATTATTTCTTTTCATCTTGACTTCTTATTCACAAAAGGGAATCTCCTTGGATTTTCTGAAGGTCAGTCTGAGATGAAGTATGGGACTGAGAAGGGGGAATTTTCTTTGTCTTAACAACTTCTGAAAAAGAACTCATGGGCTCATATTCGAATAGCAAGCTATAGTGTCCCTTAGTGCTCATGGCACCATGTATGTTGTCTTATAATGTTTTTCCACAACAAGGGGTGATAACGTTGATTCTTTCATGTTTGTTATCATGTTGTTGTTGTTGTTGTTGTTAGGTGCCATTGAGTCGGCACCGACTCATAGTGTCCCTATGCATAGCAGAACAAAATAATGTCCTATCCTGGGTCAACCTCACTACTGTTGCCACACTTGAGTCCACCGATGCTGTCACCTGACCAATCCATCTAGTTGGGGGTCTTCCTCTTTTTCTCTGACCCTCCATCTTACTAAGTATGATATCCTTATCTAGCGACTATTCCCTCCTGACAATATGTCCAAAATATGAGAGATGAAGTTTGGCCATCTTGGCCTCTAAGGAGCACTTTGGCTGTACCTCTCCCAAAACAGATCTATTGGAACTTTTGGCAGCTCATGGCACTTCCAATAATTTCCTTCAACACCATAATTCAAAGGCATCAATTCTTCTATGATCTTCCTTATTCACTGCCCAGCTTTAAAATCCATATGAGGTTATTGAAAATACCATGGCTTGGGTTAGGCGCACCTTAGTCTTCAAAGTGACATTTTTGCTCTTCAACACTTTAAAAAGTTCCTGTGCAGCAGATTTACCTAATGCAATACGTTGTCTGATCTCTTGACTGCTTCCGTGAGTGTTGATAGTTGATCCAAGAAGAATGAAGTCCTTGACAACTTTAATCTTTTCCTTGTTGCTAAGAATATTGTTTATTGGTAGAGTGGTGAGGATTTTTGTTTTCTTGACATTGAGATGTAATCCATATTGAAGGCTGTGCTCTTTGATCTTCATTAGTAAATGTTTTAAGTCCTCTTCACTTTCAGCAAGCAAGGTTGTATCATTTGCATATAGCAGGTTGTTAATGAGTCTTCCTCCAATCCTGATTCCACGTTATTCTTCATAGAACCCAGCTTCTCGTATTATTTGCTCAGCATACAGGTTGAATAAGTATGGTGAAAGAATACAACTTTGTCACACACCTTTCTTAATTTTAAAACATTCAGTGTTCCCATGCTCTGTTCAAACAACTGCTTCTTAGTCCAGGTATAGATTCCTCATGAATACAATTAGGTGTTCTGGAATACTCATACTTCTCAATGTTGTCCATAGCTTGTCATGATCCATACAATTGGAAGCCTTTGCGTAGTCAATAAAGCATAGGTAAACATCTTTCTGATATTCTCTGCTTTCAGCCAAGATCCACGGACATCAGCAATGATATCTCTCATTCTACGGCCTCTTCTGAATCCAGATTACACCTCTGGAAGTTCTCTGTCAATGTATGATTGTAACCATTACTGTATTACCTTTAGCAAAACTTTACCTGCTTGAGAAATCAAAGAGATTGTTTGATGATTTCCGCATTCCATTGGGTCACCTCTCTTTGGAATGGGCACAAATATGGATCTCTTCCAATCATTTGGCCAGTAGTTGTCTTCCAAATTTCTTGGCAGAGATGAGTGAGTTCCTCCTTTGCTGCCTCACGTTCTTTAAAGATTTCAATTTTGATTCCATCAATTCCTGGTGCTTTGTTCTTTGCCAATTCCTTCAATGCACTTTGGACTTCCTCCCTGAGTATCATTGGCTCTTGATCATATGGTACCTCTTGAGATGGTTGAACATTAACCATTGCCTTTTGTTATTATAAGACAGAGTAAAGATCGCCAGGGGGTCTTTGGCATACATGTTCTAGACTGTGTATACATGACCATTTGATTAGCAGTCTCAAATGAACTTTCAGGTATCAGGGTCACAAAGTACTGAGATGCAGAACATATAAAATGATGCGATGCATCAAGGGGAATCACTTATATGTGGTGGTATGGTGGAAATGTTAAATAATTTCACTCTCTCAAAAGAAATGCATGCAGATAATGAGGGTAAGTATTTTAAATCTTCTTTGCTTTCAGCAAGCAAGGTTGTATCATCTGCATATCAAAGGTTGGTAATGAGTCTTCCACCAATCCTGATGTCATGTTCTTCTTCATATAATCTATCTTTTCAGATTATTTGGTAAAATACAGATTAAATAAGTAGGGTGAAAGAATACAACCTTTGCACAAACCTTTCCTATTTCTAACAATTCTGTGTTCTCTTGTTCTGTTCAACAGAACTGTGTACAGGTTCCTCACAATCACAATTAAGTGTTCTCGAATACTCATTCTCTGAAATATGTTCCATAAGTTATCATGGTCCACACAATCAAAACCTTTGCATAGTCCATAAAGCACAGGTAAACAACTTTCTGGTATTCTTTGCTTTCAGCCAAGATCCATCAGACATCAACAATGATATCCCTCATTCCATGTTCTCATCTGAATCAGGCTTGAACCTCTGGAAATTCCCTGTCAATATACTTTTGCAGCACTTTTTGAATTATCTTTAACAATATTTTACTTGAATGTGATTTTAATGATATTGTCAGATGATTTCCATGTTCCTCTCTTTAGAATGGACACAGATATGGATCTCTTGTAAACAGGTGGCTCATAGCTATCTTCCAATTTCATGACAAAGATGGGTAAGTGACTCCTGTGCTACCTCAGTTTGTTGAAAAACTCCAATTTGTATTTCACAAATTCCTGGAACCTTGTTCTTTGCCAATGTCTTTAGTGTACCTTGAGCTTCTTTCTTCCATGTCAGTGGTGCTTGATTATATGCTATCTCCTGAAATGTTTGAACATTGATCATTTCTTTTTGGTACAGTGTTTCTGTGTATTACTTCCATTGTCTTTTGATGCTTTCTGCATCATTCAATATTTTGCTAATAAAATCCTTCAATGTTTCATGGAGGCTTGATTTTTTTCCCCCTCAACTTTTTCAGGGTGAGAAATGCTGAGTATATTCTTCCATTTTAGTTTTCTAACTCCAGGTTTTTGCACATTTCATTATAATATTTGACTTTGTCTCCTTAAACTTCCCTTTGAAAATTTCTGTTCAGCTCTTTTACCTCCTCATTTCTTCCATTTGCTTTAGTGTCTCTATAGTAGAGACCAAATTTCAGAGTCTTTTCTGACATCTATTTTAGTCTTTTCCTTCTTTCTTTTCTTTTTAATGACCTTTTGCTTTCTTTCTGCATGATGTTTTTAATAACATCCCACAAATCTTTTGGTCGTCAGTCATTAGTGTCTAATTCATTAACTCTGTCTTGAGATGATCTCTAAATTCAGGTGGGATATATTCAAGGCTATATTTTGCCTAGCATGGACTTGTTTTCATTTTCTTCAGCATCAGTCTGAACTTGCATATAAGCAACTGATGATGTGTTCCACAGTCTGCCCCTGACCTGTTATTGCTGTGATACAGGCCTTTTCCACTGTCTCTTTCCATAAATCTAGTCAATTTGATTTCTGTGTATTTCATTGGTGAGGAGAGTATATAGTCACTTTTCATGTTGTTTAAAAGAGTCATTTGTATTGAAGAAGTCATTGGTCTTTAACCAATAACTACTGAGAGAATAGAAGATTCTTATTGAAGGAAAGACCTGTGAGGGGGGGAAATGTACTGTTTGGCTATTTGAATATCAAGAAAGCCATTTGCTTTGGAGTCATCAAAGAAAGAAAATCAGCCCATCTGGGAAAACTCCATTCTAGGAATGAAATTTAAAGGGAACCCATTAGAAGTACAATATACTCACTGGTGTCCAGCTGGGTCTGCCTGTGAGTTTAAGTGGGGAAATGCAGCAATGAAGACATGTATTGAATTTTGCCATGTTCCATTGGCACCTGTTGAACTTTTGATGAGATAAAGAAGAGGAAGGACTGGCTGGCCTGAAGTTTAGGAAGATGTGTGAACTCCTGAACCCATAGGCACTGATAAAACCCCTGTAGACTAGGGCTGAGGGTGAAGCAGCCAACTGTTCTAAACTGTAGGGGTTGCCCATGGACTCCCAAGATTGCAGTTAATACACGTTTTACCTAGTAAGGATGGCTAGTTGACCAGAACTCGAACCAGGGAAGATAAAGGTGTTTGAAGCTGAGAACAAGTGCAAATTACTACAGTTTGACAAACTATACTTTTGCCTATGACTACAGTGATTCAAAATTACAATCAGAATGGAAGGATTCTTCATATCAAGGAACAGCCCCGATTCCTCAGTATATTTGGTTTATAGGGATGAGAAAATTTTACATTGGCTATAAAAAATGGCAGGGGGTGCTACAAAGGGATAAAGTGTCTGGCTTACAAGCTTTTATGAGTGTGCTTAGTGGCATATGGGAGAGGGAGAGAGAACAGAGAGCATAAAGGATAAGAAAACAAGATCATTCAATATGCTGTCTACAAGAGACATAGCAAAAAAATGGAGATAGTCTAAATATCCCTTAACAGAAGAATGGCTAAACAAACTTTTGTATGTACACACAACAGAATACTACAGAATGTTGATGAATAATAATTAATCTGTGAAACACCTTACCACATGGTTGAACCTGGAGGAAACTATGCTTTGTGAATTTAGTCAGTCACAAAAGGACAAATATCGTATGAAACCAATGATGCAATTAAAAAAAAAACAAACAAACAGATTTTTATTGATAAAATAAACAATATCTATGATGGTTATGCGGCAAGAGACTATTATTCACAGGTTAGAGGGTAGACATATATTAACATGAGTGACAGGGCAGGCAATATGCAAGAGGGAGGTTAGCAGAGGAAAGATAAAGGTAGTATGAGACACAGGGAGAAATGAATAGATAAAGTGAATATAGGTAAATACTGTTAACTGTTGATACAAGGAGGGGGTTAAAACCATGTAATTAAGCAAAGTACATGATTTGTTGAATGTAAAACTGATGACCCACTCTGTAAACCTTCACCCAATTCACGATGGAAAGTTGAGTGAAAAAAGAAGTCCTTGGTCTTACAATATTCGATTACACAATCCAAGGGGATATTTTACAAAACTGATCCTGTGACACGTGTAGTCACATAGGATTCACACTAAGAGGGATGCTGCAGCACTTGCTTTAATGTTCAGATGTAATTTTATTTAAAGCCTTAATATTTTCTTAACAAAGACCATGAATTTTTGTTTTGTATTGGTCCCTAAGAGTGTACCCAGAATTTCTTGGCATTGAAAGCCTTCCTGAATTCACTCCAACTTACATAGATTCCTTGTTATTCATATTATTTTATATTTTTAAAATGTTTTGTAGTGAATTGAGTGAAAGGCTGAAGAACAAGATCATCAGTTCCACATTTGACAAATAATGTACTTCATGTAATTACAATGGGTACAAACCCTTCCATGTACCATCAGTTAACAGTATTTATCTCTATTCATTTTATCATTTGCACTCCTACCTGTCTCTCCCTCTACCTTCATCTTTCCTGTGCCAGCCTTCTTCTTGAATATTGCCTTCCCCATTACCCAAGTTGACATGTATCTACTCTTTACCCAGTGAATAATTTTCCTTTCTCTCCCACTCCTGATTACTAATATCGAATGTTTGTTTTCTTAAGAAAATATTTTCTTAACTTTTTACAACAATGGTAACATACAATATTTTCCTTTTATTGTTGTCTAATTTCTTTCAGCATAATGTCCTCCTGTTGTGGTGCTTTAGGATCAGCACTAGATTGTGAACTACAAAGTCGGCAGTTCAAACCCACCAACTTCTCCTTGGAAAACCCTATGCAGGGTCACAATGAATAAAAAATGATTCTATGGCAATTTAACAATAACAACAGCAATGATTCTCCAGGTTAATCCATATTATGAGGTGTTTCTCAGATTCATCATTATTCTTCAAATTTGCATAGTATTCATGTGAAGATGAACAAAATTTTTACCCATTTTACTTTGTATCTCTTAAGTGGTGCATCTAAGTCCATTTACATTCAGTGTATTTACTGAATGGTATAAATTGATGGTGGTCATTTTGTTGTGTGATTTGTTAGGGTGCTGTTATTTTCTTTGTTCTATATACATTTCTACACTGAGTTCATTTTGTGGGTTTTCAATTTTTTCATTATTGTTGTTTTAAAGCGTTCTAAATCTTTCTGATTTTCCTCTTTTTAATTTTGATATAAAAGTGTTTTAATTTTCTTTAGGTTACCTGCAATTAATTAATTGTCCCCATATAAAGCAATTTGTTTTATCTTGAAATCCACTTGACTTACTTGCTTTTGAAGTTATGTATGTATACCGTTTCCTCACTTTACTTTGGCTTGTTTTACTTTACTGTTATATCAGGATTGAATTATTGATGGTGTTTTCATGTATATTAATCTCAGTTTATTGTCTCAGATTGCTGTCTAATTACACCATTTAATATTTCTTATAAAGTTTTATAATATTTCTTATAAAGCATAGTATTTCGTATAAAGTTGGTCTGGTTATCATAAGTTTTTTTAACCTATGCTTATCTGAAAATATCCTAATTTTCCCATGGCATTTGAAGGACAGCTTTGTTTGGTATATGATTCTTGGTTGGCATTTATTTTCCTTTCAGAATTTTGTATATGTCATCCCACTGCCTTCTTGGCTATGTGGTTTCTGCTGTGAAATCAATGATTAGTCTTACTTCTTCTCCTTTGTAGATAACTTTTTGTTTTCCCCAGGCTGCTCTCAAGATAGTTTGGAAAGTTTGATTATGATATATCATGGTGGGTTTCTTTTGGTGTGTATTCTGTATGAGGTTTGTTCAGCTTCATGAAAGATTATCTTTTCATCTTTCATGATGTCAGGAAGCTTTCTTTCAGCAATTTTTTGACAATTTTCTCCAAGCTTTTTAAATGTTTTTATTTATTTTTGTGTGTTTGTTTGTATGTGAGTATTTCTCTTTCTGTTCTGGAATGCCAATTAACCATAGGTTATTCCTCTTCATGTTATCCCATATAAGTCTCAGATTTTCTTTTGATATACATTTCTTCAAGTTTACTAGTATTGAGATATTTATCTTCAGGATCACTAATTCAGGTTTCCATTGATTCAAATCTACTCCTCTGTTTTTTTAACGCATTGTCCATATCTTAATATTGATCTTCTGGATTGCTATTTGATGATTTTGTATTGATTCTTAATTTGCATTAATTTTGTCTGCTTGTTCTTGAAATGTTTTACGTAAGTTTTCAGAAGTTTTTCGTGTTCTCTTAGATTTCCTTGATCATCATTCTGTCAACACATGGAATGTACTTAAATATCATTCTTTTGAATATTTTATCAGGTAGTTCCTCAGAAGTGTTTTCTGACTCTGTGTCTTGGTCATTTGTTTGAGCCATTCACTCTTGTTTTTTTTGTGTAAGTTAAAATCTTCTGTTTTCTCTGAGACATTGTGGTGTCATTGTACTTGAATTTGTATTTAATTGATTATCAGATTTTGGTGTGTTCTTAGACTCTCACCAACTGTCTCTTGAGGGGAACATTACAGAATGGAAACATATGCCCCAGTTTCATTTCACTGTTCATGCAGCTCAGTTTAGGGTAGTTTTGTCTGATGTTGACTGATATTTGTTGCTTATCAGGTGGTACAGGAACTGGTAAGTCTATTGTGCAGTGGGTAATGTTGGAGAGGACATAGTTGTGACTGAGCTACATGGGTATGGTTGGTGTATCTTGTCAGGTGGGACAAGAGGAGAAAACATACAAAGGAAAACAAAACAGAACAATTGAATTATAAAATAACAGGTAAAATAAAATATAATAAAGGAAAAAAAGAAAAAATCTGCAGCAACAAGAAAAAAAGAATGTAATAACTAAAAATACAATAGAGGTACAGGAATATAAAGCTATATGAGAGAAAAATAAGAGAGACACTAAAAGGAAGACAGAAAAATCACAACACTTTAAAAACAGAAATGGAAGATGGAAAGAGAAAGAGACTAAAGAGTAGTTAAGAGAAATCAAGGTAAAACAAAGGAAAAGAGGGTGGACAGAAGAAAAGAAGAAAAATTAAAAGTAGTAATTTGCTATTGTTAAGTGCCTGCAAATTGGTTCCAACCCTAATGGTGCCACACCAGGACTTGGAGGTAGAAAGAATAAAAATTAAGGAAAGGGAAAAAGAGAAGCAGGTGAAGCAAGAATATATATATAAAAAAGCAAAATAATGAAAGGAAAAACAATGAAAATAACAACAAAAAAGGACAAACTAGTGCAGTTGTTAGGTCCAAAGAGGAGAAAATTCAGGAGGCTCCTTGCCAGCCAAGAAACTCACATGGTAGGTGGAGGAGGGATATGACAACTGAGTTCCCAGCCCTAAATGGAATTCCTGTAGTCCTAGATATTGTCTATTTTCAGAGCACCCAATCTAGAAGTAGTTCATAGAAGCCCTTTAGGGTGCTAGTTTCAGTGTCTGTCAGAATCAGAGAACAGCTGGGAGCAGGGTAGTTGACTATCAAGGTTCCTGCTAATCTAATTATTACCTAGAGGTTCTGTGGGTTTGGTAGATGTGGGGTACAGCCCACGTGAATTTAGGTACCAAGGCAGCACAGGGGGAAATCACCTCATACTTGCTCAAACTTTGTGACTTAGAACTCAAGGAGAGTAGGGTCTAAGCTGGGGTTATATGAAGTTGGGGACCAGTCACATCTTTGTTATCCAGGGGAGTGTGGGGAACAAGAAGGAATCCCATTTTTCCTAACTTTTTATGTCAATCTATGCTGTCAGGCCATTACCTGTCTGTCTTTCTAAAGCCAGTTGAAAAAGTTCAAGATGGCCATGCTGTATCTGGCTGGCAGTTCATTCCCCAGTCAGTCTATATCTTTTGCTGCTCCTGTTCAACTTATCTTCCCAGTAGCTTTCAATCCACTTCTCTAACCTTTCCTCTGAAAGTTAGGATTTCAGGATTGTCCTCTGTGTCTGTTTCATTTGGTCTTCTGTACCTTTGTTGTAGAGATTGTGTATGGTGTATCTGCCTAGTCTGCCATCATATTATTCATACTCTTCATTCTGATTGGTAAGTCATAGGTGAATGATACAAATTTTTTCAGTAAAAGCAATTTGTATAATTTAACTATATATAGAGTTTGAACCGACTCCACAGCACTTAACAAAACAACAACAACAACAATATATATATATTGTTGTTGTTGTTGTTAAGTACCGTCGAGTCGGTTCCGACCCATAGCAACCCTGTACAGGGTTTCCGAGGGTGTAAATCTTTACAGGAGTAGAAAGCCTCATCTTTCTCCCACAGAGCGGCTGGTAGTTTAGAACCACTGACCTTAAGGTTCGCAGCCCGATTCGTAACCACTACGTGTATATATATATATATATATATATTTAAAGGTCTAATGTATGTTTTCTTTTCTCTTTCATAATCATATTTGAAGAAATACATGGCATAATCTTTTCTTTTTCTTTGAACTTTCTCTGTACAGGAATGCAAATTAAAAAATAACAATACTAGAATTCTAGTCCACACATATATGGGCTAGTCCTACAAACCATGCTTAAACATATCTCTTTGAATAAATGCAAACAAGTTTTCTAAGGAATACACTTGTCTTAGTCTTGTTAGAGTACCACCAGAAAAAAAGGATGTTTTTTTATTCCGTGTAAAAATATGATTTTGAGTTCAGCACTAATATTAAATTTTTAACCAAATTCAAGAGTACAGCTTCACAAGTCATTGTAGTTTTTCAATTAATTTACAGGAATGTTGCCTGACAGAAAACATTAGTTTTTAGATTAATCAATCATTTAAATAAATGCCAAGAAGACTTCAATATGAGTCAAGAAAGTTAGGATGGTCAACTGCAATTAATGAAGAAACTGGCTGAAGTTTAGAAGCTGATTGAAGAAGACCATAGAATTACCATTGATGTTATGACTATTAAATCTTGCATGTTTTGGTATTTTCAATTTTAAGTGAACATCTTGATCTCAGCAAGCTTTCAGCTGGATGAGTGCACAGCATTGTGCAAAGATCACCTGGCTCAGAGAACAATCTTTGCATCAGCCATTTAGCAAGAAAAAGGCTAATGAAGACAATTTAATGGAACAAATCATAACTAAGGGAAAGTCTTGCATTTAATACAATACAAGGCACAGGGCAAGGTCCAATCAAAACAGCGACTTCACAGGTATTGTTGTTGTTAAGTATTGTTGAGTTGGTTCCAACTTATAGTGAAATTATGCACAACAAAATGAAACACTTCCCAGTCATATGCCAATCTTACAAACACTGTTACACTTGAGCCCATTGCAGCTGCCACTGTGCCAATCCATCTTGTTGGAGATCTTTCCCTTTTTCAATGACCCACCACTTTGCCAAGCATAATATCATTCTCCAAAGACTAGTCTCTCTTGAAAATGTGTCTGAAGTATGAGACAAAAGACTCACCATCCTGGTTTCTAAGGAACATTCTGACTGTGCTTCTTACAACACAGAATTTTTGCTTCTAGTTAGTCCATGGTACTTTTGAAATTCTTCTGCAACATCATAACTCAAATACATCAATCCTTTTATTATCTTCCTTGTTCAATGTCCAATTTTCACATGAATATGAAGCCATTGAAAATATTGTCTGGTTTCGGTGTA